>NC_142807.1:49990277-50014315 GCF_049724085.1 Artemia sp. Qi Xiang Cuo | reverse complement strand
TTCAATGGATTTCTTTATGGTCTCCCTTTTGAAAAAGAAACCTAGCGAAGAGATTATTTTTCTTTGGGCTGACTGATATCCGAAACTGTACAAGGAGAGGCTCTATTTTGTAGGCGTCATCGTCCTCAAGTTCAAAGGCAAATTAGGAGGTAAGCGCATCAAGATTTTTCAGTTTATTTCAGACAGAGAACCAGCAAACATGAGCTGAGCATGTTGTTCAAATTGATTCCATTCCTCTCCAAGGGAACTAGAATCCCAATTTATAGAAGGCTGTTGAACATCTATGGCAACTTGAAGGATCCCAATTATCCAACCATACAATATTTGTATTAATAGGATATAATGAGCCAGGCTACCTACAAAGTAAAGCAGCGCATAAGCAAGCTATAAACTAAGCATAAGCAAAAGTAAGAACGATAATTATATAAGCAAAAGCTTGGTACATAAGCACAAGCATAGCAGGATGCTGCATAAGGTTCATTGAACCTTCTTTGTTCGTTACATTATCAACGAACACTAACCATACTTATAATGGCCAGACGATGCAATGTACAGGACCACTTGACTCACCAAGTCCAGATACTCTTTCCAATCACCAGCACACTCACTCAGAAGAAACTGCTCGACTATAAGCACCATTCTTATATAATGAAACCACAGTTTTGAGGCATAATACTTATCTCACGGTTTTTCGTAACTATTCAGAACAGGGAGGGTACATTCTTTTCCCCTTTGCAGGATACAAATTCCCTTTTTTACCATGAAGTGCCACTTAACAGAAACTAATTTTTTTTTTATATAAAAAACAGAACAGATTTGAATAAATTATACAGATTTCTGAAAGCAACTTGAAACAGATATGAGAGCTAAATTTGGATAGAGTATTGGTTTTTGAATCAAAGGGTATGTTTGTTTCTTGAGCTAAGTTCAAAATATCAATCTGGTCTGAAATGTCTTAGCAACATCAACTTAGTGACAAGTGACCTTGGTCCAGAAGTAGTCAAACAGTTTATCATGTGTGCTAAATCAACACTAACTGTGTGTCCTAAAGACTTGTATTGAAAAATTTCTCCATGCATGTTGCTATCTCTGCAAAGGGTTTGCTTTACTTATAATTGAGAAGCAATGTGATATATTTGGGTCAGAAGACTTATGGTGACTTGCAGAAATAGGATTTGTGGCAGCGCACTATGTGCCAGAAATTGTGTTCGGAGAAATATGGCTTTTTTATAATGTTCTTGGAATGCTCGGTAACGAAATGTACATGAGCAACTTGATGATAAGAAGGAAATTACAAGTGAAATGTCTGTAAATTTATGTAAAGGGCCACTTTTAGTTTGCTGACACAATAAGCATAATTCTGGTTGAAAGACTGTATGCTTTGGACAATGCTTCAGGCTTATTGAAGCTAGTTAATCCATACTTTTGAATGAAAATCCAAAGTTAAAATACAACTAGAACAGAATAAATCTTTTGTCCTTTTTATGATATTGCAAGGATTTATTTGATAAAGAATTTACTTTATAATAAAAAATAAAACAAACAAATATACTATAAAGTGCAATCTTGGATTTTAATAATATATATGCAGATTGAATTGGCCCTAATTTTGCTTAGTAGTACATTTAAAATTGTTAGTGTTATGTATAGTTAAAATGAGGCTGTTATTTGGCTCATCATTGTGTTCAGACATTACATCTTTTGACAAAGAAATTACTTCCTATGATTTTATTCTGGTGCTGTTCATTTGCAAACATTTTTCATCATTCTTCTTAGCTCATAGGTCTAAGAACAAAGACGAGTATACCATCGAAGTTTTCTCATCATAATTCTATAGGGAAGAAAAATGGCAATCTTCATATTTTTTACTACCATCAATGAAATGTAAAATCTTTGAACGAAGATGAAAAAAGTAATTATAATCTTTGCAGAAAAATTAGACCTGTAATGTCTGTAAATTTATATAAAGGACCACTTTTAGTTTGCTGACACAATAGGCATAATTCTAGTTGAAATACTGTATGCTTTGGACAATGCATCAATTTCAGGCTTATCGAAGCTAGTTAATCCTTGTTGGCTGCTTGCCAATAGATTTTGACCCATAATGATAACTTTAAGTTCTAATTAGTGACTGAGTAACCCTTAACCTGTTTTCCACAAACATTTTTCTACATGATTTGATTGGAGCAAAAAATTAAATTCTTCAATTTAATTCCCCTCATTCCCATGGGGGCACATTCACTGATGTGCCCCAGGGCATCAATTACAACCCTTTCTCTGAGGACTGCAGGGGAGGGGGGGGGGGGTTTGTCATCCTCAAGGACCTAATTTCCAGAACTTTAAACTACGTTGAATGAAATGGCTATCTCAAAATTTTTATTGAATGTGTTTGGGGGAAAGGTGGGTGTGAGAGGGGGGTTAGTTGCCCTCCAATCATTTTCGACTATTAAAAAGCGCACCAGCTCTCTGAATTTCCAATCGAATAAGCGTTTTTTTCTAAGTTTCTACGACAAACCCTTCTATAAAAATCTTATATGTCCCCAGGGCATGACTTAAAACCCTTGCCCTGAAGGCTGTGGGGGAGTATCCTCCTCAAAAACATAATTTCTATCCGGAAATCAACTGCGCTGAACAAAATGGCTATCTCAAACTTTTGATTGGAAGTGTTTCGGGAAATGGTAGGCGTAAAAGGGGTGTTAGTTGCCTTCCAATCTCTTTTAACTATCAAAAAGGGCACAAGCCACTACAATTTCCAATTGAATTAACCGTTTTGGAAGTTTCTACAACAACTTCTTTGATACTAAGTGCCCTGTTTTAAAGGAAAAAAATAATAAATAATACATTGTGCCAACATCTTTCTTATATGCCCCCAGGGCATAACTTAAAACCCTAGCCCTGAGGGTTTTTGGGGAGTTTCCTCTTCAAAAACATATTTTCTATCTCGAAATCAACTACGCTGAACAAAATGACCATCTCAAAATTTTGATCGGATGTGTTTGGGGGATGATGGGCGTGGGCTAGTTGCCTTCCAATCGCTGTCGACTATTAAAAGCAGCACAAGCCAGTCCGATTTCCAATTGAATGAGCCCTTTTCGAAGTTTTTACAACTTCTTCGGTGCGGAATGCCCTGCTTTAAAGAAAAAAAAAAGAATAATTCATTGTACTAACATCGTTCTTATATGCCCCCAGGGCATAGCTGAAAGCCCTTGCCCTGAGGGTTGTGGGGGAGTGTCCTCCTCAAAAACATATTTTCTATATGGAAATCAACCACACTGAACAAAATGGCTATCTCAAAATTTTTGATTGGAATAGTTTGGGGGAATGATTGGCGTGGGGGGGGGGGGAAGGTGGCTGTGAGAGGGGGGTTAGTTGTCCGCCAATCATTTTCGACTATTAAAAAGGGCACAAGCCCTCTGACTTTACAATCGAATGAGCGTTTTTTTTTAAGTTTCTACGACAAACCCTTCTATAAAAATCTTATATGCCCCCAGGGCATGACTTACAACCCTTGCCCTGAAGGCTGTGGGGGAGTATTCTCCTCAAAAACATATTTTCTATCTGGAAATCAACTACGCTGAACAAAATGGCTATCTCAAACTTTTGATTGGACGTGTTTCGGGAAATGGTAGGCGTAAAAGGGGTGTTAGTTGCCTTCAAATCACTTTTGACTATCAAAAATGGCACAAGCCATTCCAATTTCCAATTGAATTAACCGTTTTTGAAGTTTCTACAACAACTTCTTCGAAACGAAGTGCCCTGTTTTAAAGGAAAAAAATAATAAATAATACATTGTGCCAACATCGTTCTTCCCCAGGGCATAACTTAAAACCCTAGCCCTGAGGGTTTTTGGGGAGTTTCCTCTTCAAAAACATATTTTCTATCTCGAAATCAGCTACGCTGAACAAAATGATCATCTCAAAATTTTGATCGGATGTGTTTGGGGGATGATGGGCGTGGGCTAGTTGCCTTCCAATCACTGTCGACTATTATAAGCAGCACAAGCCAGTCCGATTTTCAATTGAATGGGCCCTTTTCGAAGTTTTTACAACTTCTTCGGTGCGGAGTGCCCTGCTTTACAAAAAAAAAGAATAATTCATTGCACTAACATCGTTCTTTTATGCCCCCAGGGCATAACTGAAAACCCTTGCCCTGAGGGTTGTGGGGGAGTGTCCTCGTCAAAAACATATTTTCTATATGGAAATCAACCACACTGAACAAAATGACTATCTCAAAATTTTTGATTGGAATAGTTTGGGGGAATGATTGGCGTGGGAGGGGAGGGGGGGAAGGTGGCTGTGAGAGGGGGGTTAGTAGTCCGCCGATCCTTTTCGACTATTAAAAAGGGCACCGGCCTTCTGAATTTCCAATCGAATGAGCGTTTTTTTAAAGTTTCTACGACAACGCCTTCTATAAAAATCTTATATGCCACCAGGACATGACTTACAACCCTTTCCCTGAAGGCTCTGGGGGAGTATCCT
The DNA here is from genome assembly GCF_049724085.1 of Artemia sp. Qi Xiang Cuo. Classification (NCBI taxonomy): domain Eukaryota; kingdom Metazoa; phylum Arthropoda; class Branchiopoda; order Anostraca; family Artemiidae; genus Artemia; species Artemia sp. Qi Xiang Cuo. Next base: position 50,009,837 of record NC_142807.1, on the reverse strand, counting down.
CCTTAGAAACATAATTTCTATCTGTAAATCAACTACGCTGAACGAAATGGATATCTCCCACTTTTGATTGGACGTGTTGCGGTAAATGGTTGGCTTAAAAGGGGTTTTAGTTGCCTTCAAATCTTTTTTAACTATAAAAAAGGGCACAATCCACTCCAATTTCCAATTTAATTAACCGTTTTGGAAGTTTCTACAACAACTTCTTTGATACTAAGTGCCCTGTTCTAAAGGAAAAAAATAATAAATAATACATTGTGCCAACATCCTTCTTATATGCCCCTAGGGCATAACTTAAAACCCTAGCCCTGAGGGTTTTTGGGGAGTTTCCTCTTCAAAAACAAATTTTCTATCTCGGAATCTACTACGCTGAACAAAATGACCATCTCAAAATTTTGATCGGATGTGTTTTGGGGATGATGGGCGTGGGCTAGTTACCCTCCAATCACTTTCGACTATTAAAAAAGGCTCTAGCCACTTCAATTTCCAATCGAATGAGCCCTTTTCGAAGTTTCTACGACAACTTCTTCGATACGAAGGGCCCTGGAATGGAAAAAAATAACTAAATATAAAATAAATCTATTGTGCCAACATCGTTCTTTACTTAAGCAGCGCGATTGTGCTGTCTATGATAATATATTTGCAGATTCAACAATTGGCTCTCATCATTGTGCTAGGATCTGGCATCTTTTGACAAATAACACTTAAAAGTGAAATATTAAGGACCAAGATCTCACTTCTGATGATGTTCATTTGGAAACATCTTTCATCATTCTGCTCAGATCAGAGGTCTAAAAACAAAGACGAGTATATCATCAAAGTTCTCTCATCATAGCTCAACAGGGAAGAAAAATGGCATTCTTCACATTTTTGCTAACATCAATGAGCTGTAAAATCTTAAAATGAAGATGAAAAAAGTAATGGAAATCTTTACAGAAAGATGTGAGATCATATCTGTAAAATCTTAGTGCAAAAAAAGGCCCTCAAGATTCCAGTTAATCAAAAGCCTGTAAAGATTTTTTTGACAAATCTAATGGTTAACAATCCACATTCTATGTGGAATAATAGATTCTATAATGCGCTGTTGAAACAGTGATTAGCTACCCAAATACTAAGTGTCTTACCTTACCTGTTGCATGGGTGCCGGTAAGAAGAGGCAGGGATGGACCATGCCCCCCTGAATACATGAGACTATAAAGTAATTATAAAGGAACCAAAGGAAAGAGAGCAGAACGAGGGGAAAACAAAGGGAAAATGTTTGCTGCCCCCTTGTTGACTGCCTGCCAATAGATTTTGGCCCAAAATAATGTAAATTTAGGTTCTAATTAGTGACTGAGTAGCCCTTAACCAGTTTTCCACAAACCTTTATCATATATTTTTTTTTTCCTTACGACTGCACTTTGAACCGAAGAAGTTGTCTTAGAAACCTCAAAAAGGGCTCATTCGATTCGAAATAGGAGTGGCTATTGCCCTTTTTTTAACAGTCGAAAGTGATTGGAAGGCAACTAGCTCCCCCCCCCACGCCCATCAGTCCCCAATACACATCCCATCAAAATTTTGAGATAGCCATTTTGTTCCGTGTGGTTGATTTCCAGATAGAAAATAAGTTTTTACAACAGAACATTCCCCCACCACCCTCAGGGCAAGGGTTTTAAGTCATGCCCTGGGGGCGTATAAGAACGGTGGTGGCATACGGGATTATTTATTATTTTTTTTTCCTGTGGATAATGGCATTTCGTATCGAGGACGTTGTAAAAACTTCGAAAAGGGCTCATTCAATTGCAAATTGAAGTGAAGGTGATTGGGTTATAAGTTATGCCATGGGGGCACATAAGATTTTTTAATCAAATCTTTGTCGTAGGAACTTCAAAAAGGGCTCATTCGATAGGGATGGTGCACTTTTTAATACTTGAAAGTGACTTGAGAGCAACTAACCTCCCTGTCACGCGTACCTTTTCCACTAACACATGCAATCAAAATTTTTAAATAGCCATTTTAATCAATAGTAGTTGAAATTTTTGGAAATTCGGTCTTTAAGGTCTCAGGGCAAGGGTTGTAAGTTATAACCTGGAGAAATATACGGTTTTTTATTGAAAGCGTAGTCGTAGAAACTTCAAAAAAGCTCATTCCATTGGAAATTGAAAGGGCTAGTGCTTTTTTTAATAGTTGAAAGTAATTGAAGAGTGACTAACGCCCTTCTCACGCCCATCATTTTGTCAACACACATCCAATCAAAATTTTGAGATATCCATTTTGTTCAACGTAGTTGAAAAGTCTAGAAACTAGGTTTTTTAGGATGATAACCACCTCAGATCACTTAGTACAAGGGTTGTAAGTTATGCCCTGGGGGCATATAAGGTTTATATAGAAAGTTGTTGTAGAAATTTCAAAAAGGGCTCATTTGATTGGAAATTGAAATCGCCCTTTTTTAGTTGAAAGTGAGTGGAGAATAATTAACCCCCTCAAGCGCCCACAATTTCCCAAAAACATTCAATCTTAGGCAGCGCAATCACGCTGCCTAAGTAAAGAACGATGTTGGCACAATGTATTATTTTTTCCATACCAGGGCCCTTCGAATCGAAAGAGCTGTCGTAGAAACTTCAAAAAGAGCTCATTCAATTGGAAATTTGAGTGGCTGGTGCCCTCTTTAATATTCGAAAGTGATTGGAGGGCAACTAGCCCCCGCTCCCCACGCCAATCATTCCCCCAAACTATTCCAATCAAAATTTTGAGATAGCCATTTAGTTCAGTGTGGTTTATTTCCATGTAGAAAATATGTTTTTGAGGAGGACACTCCCCCAAAACCCTCAGGGCAAGGGTTTTCAGTTATGCCCTGGGGGCATATAAGAATGATGTTAGCACAAAGAATTATTCTTTTTTTTAAAGCAGGGAACTCCGCACCGAAGAAGTTGTAAAAACTTCGAAAAGGACTCGTTCAATTGGAAATCGGAGTGGCTTGTGCTGCTTTTAATAGTCGACAGTGATTGGATGGCAACTAATCCCCCTACCACACCCACCCACCCATTTGACTTTGTGTTTCAAAAGTAAATGTTGCCCTAAGATTGAATCAAAATGCACGGTGTTAATGGTAATTCCCGATAAAACATCTCAGCAGTATAAGTGTTATTTGTCAAAAGATGCAAGATCCTAGCACAATGATGAGAAAAAACAGCCTTATTTCAACTACACATTAAACAAACAATTTTAAATGTACTATGAATGAAAAGTAGAGCCAATTGAATCTGCAAATATATTATCATAGACAGTACAATCGCACTACCTAAGTAAAGAACAATGTTGGCACACTAGATTTATTTTTTATTTAGTTATTTTTTTTCCATACCAAGGCCCTTCGTATCGAAGGAGTCGTAGAAACTTCGAAAAGGTCTCATTCGAGTGGAAATTGGAGTGGGTAGTGCCTTTTTTCATAGTTGAAAGTGATTGGAGAGCAACTAGCCCACGCCCATGATGCCCCAAAACACATCTGGTCAAAATTTTGTGATGGTCATTTTGTTCAGTGTAGTTGATTTCGAGATAGAAAATATGTTTTTAAAGAGGAAACTCCCCAAAAACCCTCAAGGCTAGGGTTTTAAGTTATGCCCTAGGGGCATATAAGAACGATGTTGGCACAATTTATTATTTATTATTTTTTTCCTGTAGAACAGGGCACTTAGTATCAAAGAAGTTGTTGTAGAAACTTCCAAAACGGTTAATTCAATTGGAAATTGGAGTGGCTTGTGCCCTTTTTGATAGTTAAAAGAGATTGGAAGGCAACTAACACCCCTTTTAAGCCAACCATGTACCGAAACACGTCCAATCAAAAGTTGGAGATAGCCATTTCGTTCAGCGTAGTTGATTTCCAGATAGAAATTATGTTTCTAAGGAGGATACTCCCCCAGAGCCTTCAGGGAAAGGGTTGTAAGTCATGTCCTGGGGGCATATAAGATTTTTATAGAAGGCGTTGTCGTAGAAACTTTGACCCAATCACCTTCACTTCAATTTGCAATTGAATGAGCCCTGGTCGAAGTTTTTACAACTTCCTCGATACGAAATGCCCTTATCCAAAGGAACAAAAAATAATAAATAATACCTTATGCCAACACCGTTCTTATACGCCCCCAGGGCATGACTTAAAACCCTTGCCCTGAGGGTTGTGGGGGAATGTTCTGTTTAAAAACTGCGTTGAACAAAATGGCTCAAAATGAAGTGTTTGGGGAATTGGTGGAAATAGAAGGGGTGTTAGTTGACTTCCAATCGCATTCGACTATTCAAATCGAGGGCACAAGTCATTTCAATTTCCAATCGAACTAGCCATTTTTGAAGTTTCTACGACAACTAGTTATATAATGCTAGTCATCGCGCGACGTAGGAGCACATTCCCTTATATGCCCCCAGGGTATAACTTACAACCCTTACCCACAGGACTGGGTCGGGTGTGTCATCCTCAAACAACTAATTTTCAGATCTTAAATCTCCGTTTAATAAATTGGGTCTCTCAAATTTTTCAGTGGAGGTGTTTGGTGAAATGGTGGGTGTGAGAGGGGGGTTATTTGACCTCCAATCATTTTCGACTATGAAAAAGAGCACCAGCCCTTTTAATTTCAAATCGAATAAGCGTTTTTTTTTATTTAAAAAGACAATGCCGTCGGTAAAAAACTTATAGGCCCCCCGCTCATAAAAAACCCCCCGGGCCCCGCAGGCTGGGGGGGGGGGAGTTTTCTACTACCAATAAAAATTTCTCTTTTGAAAAAAAAAAAGATTATCCAAATGTCTATTAAAAAATTTTTATTGGACTTGTTACGGGACAGTGTAGGTTTGGTATGGGTTTTATTAATACATGTTTGAAACACATATTTACTATCTGGAACTCAACCCCACGGACCAACTGGGCTCTCTCCACTTTTTGATGGGCTGGGGCGGGGGTCCGGATGGGCGTGGGGGGGGGAGCGCGGTGCCGGACAATCACTTTCGACTGTTAAAAAAAGGGCAATAGCCACTCCTATTTCGAATCGAATGAGCCCTTTTTGAGGTTTCTAAGACAACTTCTTCGGTTCAAAGTGCAGTCGTAAGTAAAAAAAAATACAGTGTGCCAACATCGTTCTTTACTTAGGCACCGCGATTGTGCTGCCTATGATTGAATGTTTTTTGGGAAATAGTAGGTGTTTGAGGGAGGTTAATTACCCTCCACTCACTTTCGACTATTTCAAAAGGCAATTAGTTGCCCTCAAATCACATTCAACTAATAAAAAGGACACTAGCACCTTGAATTGCCAATCGAATGAGCCCTTTATAAGTTTCTACGACAAAGATTTCAATAAAACCTTATATGCCCCCAGGGCATAATGTATAACCCTTGCCCTGAAGACTGTTGGGGGAGTGTCCTGCTCAAAAGTATAATTTTGTGAACTTAAAACTGCGTTGAACAAAATGGCTCAAAATGAAGTGTTTGGGGAATTGGTGGATATAGAAGGGGTGTTAGTTGCCTTCCAATCGCATTCGACTATTCAAATCGAGGGCACAAGTCATTTAAATTTCAAATCCAACTAGCCAATATTGAAGGTTCTACGACAACTAGTTCTATAATGCTAGTCATCGCGAGACTTAGGAGCACATTCCCTTATGTGCCCCCAGGGTCTAACTTACAACACTGACCCACCGTACTGGGTCGGGTGTGTCATCCTCAAACAACTACTGGTCATATCTTAAATCGCCTTTTAATCCCTTGGGTCTCTCAAAATTTTAAGGGGAGGTGTTTGGTGACATGGTGGGTGTGAGAGGGGGGTTATTTGCCCTCCAATCATTTTCGACTATGAAAAAGAGCACCAGCCATTTTAAGTTCAAATAGAATTAGCGTTTTTTTTATTTACTAAGACAAGGCCTTCTGTAAAAAACTTATATGCCCCCCGCGCATAACTTACAACCCTTGCCCCGAAGGCTGGGGGGGAGTTTTGTCCTCCAAAACATAATTTCTATGTGGAAATCAACTACGATGAGCAAAATGGCTCTTTAAAAATTGGGTTTGGACGTGTTCCGGTAAATGGTAGTTTTGTAAGGGGCGTTTGTTGCCTTCCCATCACTTTCAACACCCAAAAAGATACAAAGCCACTCCAATTTCCAATTGATTGAACCCTTTTCGAAGGTTCTACGACAAATTCTTCGATACAAAGTTCCCTGTTCTAAAGAAAAAAAAAATAAAAAATAAATTGTGCCAACATCGTTCTTATATGCCCCCGGGGCATAACTTAAAACCCTAGCCCTGAAGGTTGTGGGGGAGTGTCCTCCTCAAAAACATATTTTCTATCTCGAAATCAACTACACTGAACAAAATGACCATCTCAAAATTTTGACCAGATGTGTTTTGGGGCATCATGGGCGTGGGAGAGTTGCTCTCCAATAGCTTTCAACTATGAAAAAAGGCACTACAAACTCCAATTTCCACTCGAATTATACCTTTTCGAAGTTTCTACGACTCCTTCGATACGCCGTTCCTTGGTATGGAAAAAAAATAACTAAATAAAAAATAAATCTATTGTGCCAACATTGTTCTTTACTTAGGTAGCACGATTGTGCTGCCTTTGATAGTATATCGAGAGACTCAATTGGTTCTATTTTTCATTCATAGTACATTTAAAATTGTTTGTTTTATGTGTAGTTCAAATAAGGCAGTTTTTGCACATCTTTGTGCTAAGATTATAGATCTTCTTACATATAACACTTTAAAGTGAAATATTAAGGACTAAGGTCTCACTTCTGATGATGTTCATTTGCAAACATCTTTTATCATTCTGCTCAGATGAGAGGTCTAAGAACTAAGACGAATATATCATCAAGTTCTCTCATCATAGTTCTATATGGAAGAAAAATGGCATTCTTCACATTTTTTGCTAACATCAATGAACTGTAAAATTTTAGAATGAAGATGAAAAAAGTAATGGAAATCTTTACAGAAAGATGTGAGATCATATCTGTAAAATCTTAGTGCAAAAAAAGGCCCTCAAGATTCCAGTTAATCAAAAGCCTGTAAAGAAATTTTTGACAAATCTAATGGTTAACAATCCACATTCTATGTGGAATAATAGATTCTATAATGCGCTGTTGAAACAGTGATTAGCTACCAAACTACTAAGTGTCTTACCTTACCAGTTGCAAGGGCCCCGGTAAGAAGAGACAGTGATGGGCCACGCCCCCTGAATATTTGGGACTATAAAGTAATTATAAGGAAACCAAAGGAAAGAGAGCACAATAGGGAAAAACAATGGAAAAATGTTTGCTGTTCCCTTGTTGGCTGCCTGCCAATAGATTTTGACCCACAATAAGGTCAACTTAAGTTCTAATTAGGGACTGAGTAACCCTTAACCAATTTTTAACCAATTTTCCACAAACTTTTTTCAATATATTGGATTTGTAATTAGTGCAGTTATTAGAAAACATGAAAGTTCGTATAATTATAGAAAACACAAGAAAACAGCTTAATAAGGGGTAATTTCGGTAGGATTATACCGTCAAATTTTGCTTGCATTGCAATAGTACCCATGAGCTGATATATGAATACTGAATTACAAAATTTTAATTGATTTTCTTAATCTTAGTTTTAATGTTTTACTTTGAACAAACTACTTTGATAATGCGTTACTTTTTGTAAACACTGAGCCATCTAAAGGCATTAAGTATTTTGATTTTTTATAACCAAGTTGGAAACAGTCGATATTGTTAAAAAATATCCGTCCAACTTTTCGGCATTGCTTAACAGAACTAAATGCTAGTAGTTTATATCTTAGTTTTTGTTAGTAGCCTATGTTTTGTGTATATTTTTGTAATTACTTATTTTTTTCAATTTTAAATGCTTTCATTTTAATTGACATTCTTTTTCCATTGGCTTTACAAAATTGTGTGTCTCTAAGCCTCATAAAATAAAGAAAAAAAACAAGTTTTTCGAACAGAAAGTAAAGGGCAGAATTTAAACTTAAAACAAATAGAAATTGACATGATGGGGGTCCCCCCTCGTCAACACCTCACTCATCACTTTAATTTTTTTTTTAACTTAAAAAAAAGTTAATTTTTTTTATAATTAATTTAATTTTTTTTTTATTTAGTCGTTTTTTTTCAGCTGAAAAAAATTTTCGTTTTTTTTTTTGATGATAATTAAACAGATAATGTTAATGATTAATGTATAATTAAACAAACCATTGAAATTGTAATTTCGTTTTTAGCAGGATTCAACAGTTGTGCAGATGTTTTCACTTTGATTGCAGGATTTGACCAAAGGTACTCCCATGGATCCATCATTTATTTATTTTTTATTTATTCACAAACGGTTTACAATAAATAAATAAACAAAAAGCACAATCCAATGCATTACTGCATGCCGGACAAAAACCCTAAAAAAAAGAAAAACACTTAAAAAATTCAATCAATTACATCAATTGTCTGATGCAGCTGTGACTGAAGGCATGGATGAAAATTCACCAGAGAATGTTAATGATTAATGTATAAGTCAACAAACCATTGAAATTGTAATTTCGTTGATAGCATTATTCAACAGTTGTGCAGAAGATAGTGATGAGCTTATTTTTTTGCAGGAAGTGAGCAGAGGTACGCTATTGACGATCTATGATGACTATGGAGTGCGGCCCTCCAAAATTACAGATGATGTTAGGAAATTACTTGTTGAGCGAGGACCTAATCAAGTTACAGGCAAAGTTTTTCCTCCAGATGCTAAAGGTAGAAAGTTTTCCTTATTACCTTCTGCAAGGAACCTTAGCAACGGAGAGAAAATCAACAGAATTCGGCTAATGGGCTGACCATTATTCAGTATTTTGTTTTGTCTGCAAACTGTTCAGCAGTTGTTATTCTGATTGTAAATACTTGGCTAAGATTTTGAACAAGCACGATAAGTATTTATACTTAAAAAAAGGAGTGTTTTTTTTTATAGAATCGAGACAAAATTTAAACTGAAGCTTAAAGAGCGACATGTTGAGGAAGGGGAAACCTCCCTCATATTCGTGATAATTTCTGTTCGTTTTAAGTATTAATGTTGCTCCTTACTTTCAGTTGAAAACACTTGTTTTTTCTGATCGTTTATATGTAACGCCAGGATACCTGGCTCCACGGAAAAATCCCCCTTCCCATAGAAATATCCTCTGAAAAATTTAATCCTGGCGAAAATTTATCCTGGACAGTTACCTTAATATCTCCACGCGTAAAATTGAATCGGTAAAGAGAAAGTAAGACATATTACAAAGGATATACTTCCCTGTATATGTGTGTAAAGGATATAATTACAGGGATATACTTCCCTGTGACTGCAGACTTAAATTCGTTTTTATTTGATATTAATTTAATTTATTTAATTTTTTATTAAAAAAACTTTTTCACACAAAAAAAAAAAAGATTTTCAAATAAATTTAAATAAAAACATTAAAACAAAAATGAAACAAAATAAAATAAAAAAATATACCACCCATGAAACTACCACAAAAAAGCAGCGATAAATACAATAAACCCAAACCTAACCCAAATTACAATAAATAACTAGTCAAACCCAAAAGAAGCAGAAACTAAGTTGGACTCAAAACCCCTATGCCATACGAAGGCCATAAAAAAATTTTAACTTTACTGGAAAAAATTTAAATTTTTTTAATTTTATAAATTTAATAAATAAAATAATATTAAAATTTTTATTAATAAATAAAATTATATGTCTATTAAACTGACAACGCACGTTCATTTGTATTTTTTTCAGTAAAGTGCAAATTATGTTTTGGCCTTGGGAAGGCATAGGGGTTTTGAGCCTGACTTATGTTAATTTCTGCTCGTTTTGGGTTTTAGGTTTAGGGTTTAACCTAAACCAGCAAAAGCTCATTTTGGGTTTAACCACACATGGGTACAGTGTTGCAAATAGTTTTGCTGAAATTAGCTGGTAGAAACGTTTTTCACCGGTTTTCAAAAATTTCTTATAACTTATACCTTGCTCATTATCATGGACCCTGTGGAAAACAAAATATATTAAAAGTTTTGCTTAGGTATTATTGTGAGACTAGATCTTGGAAAGCTAAGCACTCATCTTGCTTGTTTGTAGCTTTTAAACAAATACAAATCCTGCAGGAACTTTCTTGATGTCTCTCAAAATTAATATGTATTAATAAGATGGTTTGTTTACGGGTTAGTAGTTACAATTTTAATCATCATTCCTTTTTTATATAATTGTTTCATAGCAATATGAACAAATGTTAAAAGTCCTTCATCTACTCCCCCCCCCCTACCCACAACCGGTTAACCCTTCACATTTTTTTTTATTTAACAATTTTTCGTTTTTTCCACTTTGACCTAATTATTTTGAGCAAGGGGGGAGCTTGTTGTGGGCACTGGTTTGTAATGGGTGCTGGCTTTTTGTGTTAAGAGTAAGAAATTGAGAAATGGGTGGTCTAACTCATATACAGAATAATTTCTGCCTCCAGGCATAACTTACAACACCTACCCCGGGCCCTGAAGGATTGTGTTGAATCCGGAGTTTTTGTTATATGATCATTCAACCATTTTGAAAAAATGGCTCTCTCAAAGGCATTATTGGATAGGTGTGACGAAAATAGGGCGTGGAAAGGGGGGCTAATTTCCCTCTAATCTCTTTTGTTTACGAGCATCCCTTCCATAAAAACCATATATTCCCCCAGGGTATAACTTAAAACACCTGCTGGCTGTGTCAACCCCGGAGTTTTTGTCATTTGGTCTTCAAACTATTTTTTTTAAACGACTATCTAAAAGTTCTCATGAGATGGTTTTGAAGAAAATAGGGTGAAGAGTGGGACGGGCTAGGTTCCCTCCGATCTTTTTTGACTCTTAATAAGTGAACTACAACTTAGTTTCCAATCAAATGAGCCCTCTTTGAAGTTTATACAAGCATCCCGTCCATAAGAAGCATATATGCCCCACCCCTAGGCATAACTTACAACGCCTGCCCCTGGTCTCTGGGGGTTTTGTCGACACAGGAGTTGTGTTATATGATATTTGATCTATTTTTAACAAAATGATCTAGATGTCTATTTTTTGTTGTTTATTTAAAAATTTTTAAAAATTTTCTAATTTCAAATAATATTTTTTAATTAAATAGAAATAAAAATATTATTGACACCTTCACCTAACCCTGAAAAGTTAAGATAAAAAAAAAACATAAATAAATAACTGAAATGGTAGCACATAAACGCATTGACAATAAATATTTGGAATCTTTTGGCAATCTTTTTTCGGGCATCTAGGGCCTCCCATCCAGTAAGACCATTTTTCTGGAATGACTTCCTCACATCCGCCCAATAACTTTTTCCTGTTCACACAAACCATCTAAAGAGAAATAGTTAGAAGTATCTGCTCATCTAAACTGATAAATACTTGTCTCTATAATAAAACAAAAAAAAATGTAATACTCCCTACTTACTGTTGTCTATCATTTTTTCCCTTGTAATTTTTTTTTTTTGGATTTTGATTTTAATAGGCTTAGAAAGGAAATACCCCTTCCATATTTTCAAAACCAATAAGTGGTAATTTCCTTAATGATAATGAATTCAAGTTTTGTTAAATAGAGGATAGTGACATAATATAATATGGTGGGTAGTTTTTCTTCTTGAAAACTCGTTTTCTATTTTGTATCATATATGTCTCTCAGTATATGTGAGCAGAGATGAATGTACAAAATAAGTCTAAAACAAATAATGCTTTAATTGAAAACGCAAATCAAGAATGAAACAAACAGACCTACTGATTCATTGTCACTTTACTAAAAATGTCACTTTATTACAAACATTTTCTTGTATACCAGTTACAACATTGAAAATAAAAAATTTATTACCTTAATTAGAGTTTGAACTGATGGCCATTTCAGCAGTTGATATCATTATATATAAAATATTTAGTTTAATCTTATTTCTTCCCAAGCCTATTAGTAATAAATTTTTTTTCAATAAAAATCCTTTTTTAGCTTCGGCCATGGGCGTACGGTTGGGGGGCATAGGGAGGCAGCTGCAACCCCCCCCCCCCAAGAACTTAAAATTTACACTAAATATGGCGGAAAAAGAAAATGGATGAAAAAGGATAGATGGCTAAGAAAACAGTTGATAAAAGGTAGGTATTTGAAAAGGCTGGAAATAAACAGATGGAATGACAGAAAAGAAGTCAAAGAAGAAGCAATTATCCATTATATCTTCGAAAAATTTAGCTCTAATCCAAGAAGATTAACGCTGAAGCTTATGCCCATGGCTACTGCCTCCGTTCCTAACTTAAAACATGTTACTGCATCATTGGAGCTTGACTGAGTGCAAACTAAATTACAAATATTCTTTTTTCAAGTTATTACAGCATTAAAATGAAAGTAAAAATTAAACGATTGAGATTTTACTTGTTCAATTTATTTATTATAAAAAGAATTTTACTTTTTCAATTTTATGTATTCAATTAGAATCAAACTTTTAGCCTCCTTATAGTATAATAAACACTAAACGCATATTAAATACATTCATTACCTTGTGGCAATTAAATGTTTAAGTGTGTCAATTAAGTGATTTAAAATATTACATTCAGATGTCTACTGGTATGGAAATTTTAGTCAACTATGCCACTGCAAGTGTGGGGAGTTATAACAGATAACAAGCTGAATGTGATCAATGAAATCAGGTTCCATCTTGGTTTTAAGCATGTTGAAAAAATTGATTCTGGCTATAACTGATCTAATAAAACTCAATGAAATTTAAAACTTAGCTATTAAAAAAAAACATTTCAAATTTAATTACTGGAAAATGGAAAACATGAAAATGGATGCATGTTTTATATTCTTAAAAAATAAAAAACACATAGTCAACAACTAAAATACCCATAAACCAATTAGGCATAACAAAAGTAGTCAAAGAGACTTGATTTGCTAAAACAAACAACAAAATGTAATTTCAGTAAAGTAAAAATTATATTCTGTCTTTTAGAAAGAACCTGGGTTTTGAGACCTACTTATATTAATTTATGCTATTTTTGAGTTTGACTCGTTTTTTTATTTTAATTTCTGCTATTGGTGGGTTCGATGTATTTAATGATATTGATTTGTGGTCATTGTATTTTTTTAGATTTTTTTAATATTTTTTTTTTCATATTTGTTTTAATTTATTTTTTTAATTTTTTAGAAAAAATTATTTTGATTAAAAAGTTTTTTTTTAAATAATTTATTTTCTTTTTATATTTATATTTTTTTGTAAAATAAAAAAAAAGTTTGAATCTTTAAAGTTTTAATTTAATAATTTATAGTTTTTCCTGCTTTTTATATGCCGGAGAATTTTTTTTTCAGCAATTTTGAACAACAAACTCTTCTTAAAATCATAACAAAAATAGTTGTGTTTAATTTAGTCATATACATCATCTAGTTGACTTTATAAAAACAATATATTAATATTACCAAAAAAATTCATTTATATTTTCTCACATCCTGGATAAATTTACACTCTTTTGATTTAGTAAAATTTAAGAGAGGAAGTAATAATTGAAGCAGCTCCAAAAATTTGAACTTAATATCCTCTCAGTTGTTCTTGGTATATTTCTGAGATGTCTTATTGCCAACCATACTGTAAACAGCGTGTTTTGATTTAATTTTAAAGTAACATTTAGTTTTTAGACATGATGGGCTAATTACATAACTGGGGGTTTACCTACCCAATAACCTAGAGATATAGTTACTAGACCATTTAGCTATGCTGAACGAAATGACTCAAAATCTTGATTTGAAGTGCGTGGAAGATTATGAGCAAAAAGGATTGCCCTCCAATTACTCTTGACTCTTAAGAGGACACTAGAACTTTATATTTTCAATCAAATTATAGGGTGATTGTATATTACCTCCTTTAAAATATCAATAATACTACTAGCTATGATAGAGCATTGCTGCCTCTTTCCAGTGATTTCTGGCTAGCTCAAAATCCACAGCCCATGAAGGTATAATGGCAAAATTTTCAGAGAATATTTCAGTTGTATGGATGATATCCTGCTATCTGTATGCTGGTTGTCAAAAGGGCATATCAGCGGTATCTTAGGAACAGTTTCGGGCGTGAAATCAAAACTTAACAAAGCTGGTTGTGGGTGTTGTTGAACTAACCAAAAGACAATTTTTGCATCATAATAATAATGCTTCTACTCATACAGCTACTGCTACTATAGCTAAGACTACTACTATAACTGTAATCCTACTGCTACTAATATCTTGACCAGTGCTAGCACTGAAACCTAAAGGTCTTGAGACAAAAATTTTGGGCCAGATTGTAACTGTACTGGAATAAATTTAAACTGAATTATAAGATATTTTATAATTGTAACCTTTATTTATGAATTGTATTTTCTGACTGTTACATGCTGTGTTTTGTTACAGTGTTAAAAATGTGTTGTTATTTTATTATTGTATTTTTTTTTCCAAGAAATGCAGATTTGGCCCACTAGGGTTTGTGATAGTCTTTTTTCCAATAAATTTCTATCTTATCTATCTATCTAATCCTGTATTCAATATTTCACCCAATCTGCAATCTTGTAAAATCTCCCTTACCTGGCTTGGCCATGAACTTTGAGATTGATCTCTGAGAGTCTTTAAATAAGGTTATATAATTATAAATTACTCCCAGAAGTAGTTTTTGGGGCATACCAATCTTATTAATGGAGATGACTAGCCTGTGCAAGTATTAATTAGATACCATTGATTGCTGCAACTACAGAAAAGCACACAAATTTTTTTTTTTTTTTTCTAGAACCATTTCTTATGGAAGCAACACTTGTTTTTTTTATAGAATTTAAAAAAATAAAAAACACATAGTCAACAACTAAAATACCCATAAACCAATTAGGCATAACAAAAGTAGTCAAAGAGACTTGATTTGCTAAAACAAACAACAAAATGGATTTTATAAAAATATCCTAAATAAGAACAAGTGTCCAAACACTCAATGAACCGTCCAAAAGGCATCCGCCTCCTGAGTGTATAAACATAGCAACTAAGTGGTGACAAAAAAAAAGAAGGCAAAATCATTGAAAATTACAACCCATGGTCAACACTGAGCTTTTTTTTATAGTAGGACTTGCCATACTTAAGCTCAAACATTCATTTATATTTTTGCATACTCTTAGAAACCTGTCCGTTCTTTATAATAGTCAAATCAAACAGTTTGTGGCAACCAACTGTGACTAAGGAGCAACACTCAATAGTAACTAAAACTCTAACTACAATAGATACTACATTTTGATACAATAGATACATCAAGAGAATCGGATTTTCATGCTCATTTAAAATATATAAGTTCAATCAAGTTTTATTTTAAAAATAATAATTGACGAGATTTAGAAAATTTGGCTTACTTTCAAAAAAGGTAAACACCTAATAGAAGCAATGGAATCTTAACTAAAACTACACCATCAGATTCAGCGTATGAGAGAAGCCTGCTGAGGTGGTTTTAAGCTCCTATCTCGTGTCACATGGGAAGATTTTTCAATAGAGGACTTTTTCATGCTGAAAGAGAATTGTCAATGAAGACAGATATTCCATCATTATTTAGAAACTATCAGAACTTAAATTAAAGAAACAAAGTTTTTCAACTAAAAGTAAAGAGCATCATTAAAGCTGAAAACAGACAGACATTGTTACAATTATGAAAGGGGTCGCCCCCTTTTTAATACCTTGCTCATGACACTAAAGTTATTTTAAGTAATTTCAAAAGAGCTTTTTATTCTAATTTGAACAGTCTTTGTGAATCCGTGGGAGTTATTTAAGAATTTGAACAAAATTTGGACTTTAGCATATTGATTTATTAAAAAATTTTTAATTTAAGTTGATTTTTTTTTTTATATTAAAAAAAAATAAAATAAAAGTAGCTCTTGAGTGGAATAAATTGAAGTTAAAAAGAAACAAATAGGATAATAAAATAAAAACAAAATATAATAAATAAGAATTACTATTTTAGACAAGCTTCAAAAATACATTGCATGAGCAGATAAAAATATTGAATGTTACGCATTTTTTCATGTTATTGAAAATAATTAAGGTATAAATTTAGATCCAGTCCCCATCATAAAGAGACATGTTAAGAAAGCAATTCTTACCTCAATATGCATAATAATCCTAGTTAACATGTTTTCCTCTGGGAGCACCTTTATCATCATTATTTTTATTGTTACACAATTATTTTTTTTTTTAATTGTGAAAAATAAATATATTTGATTACATTTTTGTATTTTAAATTATGCTATTAAGGGACGTTAAAAAGCATAACTATAATATACCTAAAATATGAAAATAGGCTAATATTATTAATTTATATTATGTATTTATAGATTATGTTAGATACTTGTCTATTTGTGTTTGATTTATAAAATATTTTAAATACTTAGAAAATAAAAAATATAAATTTAATAAATTTTGAAAAAAAAACAAGTATATGTAATAAAATTATAAACAAAAAATAATTGTTTCTTTAGTTTATAATTGCACTTTATGTTCAATATATCTTCAATTAAACTTTTATATTAATACAAAAAAAAACATATTAATTTCCAAAAAATGGCAATTACTGAATAAGAAAACCAAAAACAATTTTTGTTTTTTTATCTTAAAAGGGGTTTACGATTAGTATCTATAAAGGCCGAAGGCCTCGACCGAGTCCGTTGATTTTCAATTAAAGTTATCAAGTATTTTGCAGTAGGTTGCATCAAAACATGGCCCCTTGTAGATAGAGAAAAGCCAAGACAGATATATAGAATGTCTTGACACGGGCAATGCCTTGGAATAAAAATGGAAAGGTCTTTACACCACAGAGAAAAATTCCGAAAGTTCGCTGATATTTTTTAGGCAGTCAGTAAAAACTAAGTTTAACCTGTGGGCGTGACAGTGTACATAAACTGCATGAGGCACCTTCTCCCTAAACTTTGCTTGTGCTCCTTTAAATCCCCCACTCATAACGGATGCGCCGTCATAACATTGGGCAATACACAACATCAAATCTACTCCAAGCTTTTATATAGTTTCACAAATCGAGGTAGATAAGATAGCAGGCTACTGGTCGTTCCACTTCTTTTCCATTTGATATAGCACTGAGCAGGATAGCTAATTTATATTTACTAAAAAATATTTCGTCTCGTCGACAAGAATAGCAAAGTAAATAGCTGATTTCAATTCTGAAATAATGTCTTGGCGCAAGGCATTTCCTATCAGTGTAACTGCGTCATTTTTGTAGTGATGACTGCAAAAGTGACCATATCGGCGTTGTAACTTAGCCTTCAGCTTTTCGTCGCCTTTAGACATTTCCGCCTTTAGAAGTTACACAGCATCTCTACCATCTACCAAAAAGATGCAAATTGGGTAATATTATTAATTTAGGTTAGGTTTGGATAAATTAGGTTAGCTGCATGGCTCTTGGTGTTTATATTATAAACCATTTTCCAGACTTGAGGAAAGACAAAATATTGGAAAATGTGACTGAAAAACTGGAAAAACTAGGAAAATAGTGAGGACAAAGGTGCTCCCAGAGGAATATATGGGTAATATTCTACTTTAGTTTTTTCTTGCCATCTTGGATGGGTTAGGTTAGGGAAATGAAACTTTCAGGGATAGGTCTACAGGCTAAAGCATGTCCTGGGAAGGTATCTTGATATACAGACCTCCACTCCTCTCTCTAGAGGATCCTGACCTTTGATGACCTTTAAAAATCTGTGTGTTATGAAAGTGGAACCTTGCAAAATAAATCTACTGCTTAAATGAAGTACAACAAATATGTATTCTGCTTCACAACTTTGCTCAATTCTAATTTATAAGGTTTTAAAGATACAAATACATTTCCTAAATTTATAAGAAAGAAAAACATTGATAAGGCATAAAATTCTATCAAAAAATAGGTATTGCTTCCATAAGCAATGGTTCTAGGAAAAATAAAATTTTTGTGCTTTTCTGTTGTTGCACCAATCGATGGTATCAAATTAATACTCTCAGAGGCTAGTCATCTCCATTAATAAGATTGGTGTGTCCCAGAAAAATACTTCTGGAAGCAATGTATAATTATATAACCTTATTTAAAAACTCTCAGAGATCAATTTCTAAGTTCATGGCCAGCCCAGGTAAAGGAGATTTTACAAGATTGCAGATTGGGTTAAATATGTAATACATTATTAGATAGATATATAGATAATATATAAATTTATTGGAAAAAAGACTATCACAACCCCTAGTGGGCCAAATTTGAATTTGTCGGTAAAAAAAAATACAATAATAAAAAAAAAAACATTTTTACCCCTGTAACAAAACACAACAGTTAACAGTCAGAAAAGAAAAGTCATAAATAAAGATTATAATTATAAAATATTTATAGGTCATGTTATAAAAAGATAAAAAGAATAACAAATCAAACGACCAAATTTTCAAAAATAAAAAAATAATATAAAACCTACAAAAGAATTTAAATTTTTGGAGAACTTACGGCTCATGATGTTGGCTGATTTTATTATTAAAAAAGTAAATAAAATTTTTTTATAACGTAAGGTAGAAAAGGGTATGGGAGAAAGGATGTCTATGTCTAAGTTTGTATCTAGGTCTATGTCTATACAAACTTATTAATGTTGAATTTGCTCCATTTTGGACATGATTATTTTACCATTGGTTTGGATTTACTGTTTTGTCCTAGGTAATTGGATGGATGAATAAGGTCTAGACCTTTTTCATGTGCTCAATATTGTTTTTTATTTTTTCGAAGTAGTTACATGTAACAGGTTTGGCAATCTAAAAGAGGATGTTACAAATGCTACAAGATCAGTATCAATAAATAAATGAAACTCAAAACAAACAGTAATTAAAATTAATAACAGAGTCAAAATCAACGAGAATAAATCAATATTAAGATATTCAAAACCTATATGGTTTCTAAACACCAGAATTTAATTTGTACTTTACTGAAAAAAAATTAGAAGAATTTACTGAAAAAAGTTTTTACTGTCAGTTTAATATACATGTGCTTACACTTATTCCTTAAAATCGTAACTAATTTAGATTTCTTAGAGTTATAAAATCGAAAACATCTAAAAGAATTTCTCAGTAAAGTATAAACTATATTCTGGCTTTTAGAAAGCATAGAGTTTTTGAAACCTACTTATATCAATTTCCGCTCTGTTTTAGTTTGACTGTTTTATTATTTTAATTTCTTTGTGTTCTGGGTTTAATTTATTTTTTGATCTTATTTTTAGTATACGTAGGCTTTGTATTTCATTTGATTCTGTGATTGTTCAGTTTTATTTTTATTTATGTATTTACTTTAAAAAAAAAAAAATTATTTTTTGGAAAGTTTATTTTATTAATTTAAATTAGTTTTAGTGACATTTTATCTTTAATGCAAAATTAAAATAATATTTTGAATCTTTCCAGTTTTAATTTAAGAATTTATAGTGTGGCCTGCTATTTATATGCTGAAGAAAATTTTTCAGCAATTTTTAACAACATAAACTCTTTTGAGAATCATGACACAAATAGTAGTGATTAATTTAGTCATATTCATCCTCTATTTGACCTGATAGATCAAA
>NC_142807.1:49952623-49989777 GCF_049724085.1 Artemia sp. Qi Xiang Cuo | reverse complement strand
GATAGATAAGATAAGATATTTATTTCAAAAAGATCACTATCACAAGCCCACAAAGGGCCGAATTTGGACTTCGGAGTCGACAATATAAATGATTGCACTAAAACTGGCAAAAATGAAACCACAACAACGAAATAGAAAAATCATAATGAACAATCATTTAACAGTCAATAATTAAAACTTTAAAAAGTCAATTAAAAAGTTAAAAAGATAAAAATTGATTAAACTAAACTTACACAAATACGAATCGGAAAAATAATTATAACGGACATAAAAAAAGGGAGGGGTCGGGGGGAATAAACGCATATACACAGAAAAAAAAGAGCGAGACACAAATGCATATGAATTAAAAGAGACACTAAGAAAGTGTCAATAATCCAACTACAGTAAGTCAATAAAAGAGTTGAAAAATAAAAACTGGTTAAGAAGGGGGGAGGGGACAAAAAAAAAGAAAAAAAAAGAAGCTATTGGGACATTTTATTCATTTTTCCTGTAATAAAGGGGACAAAAATCTTTCTTATCTCGAAGTAACGCAGTGAATGGGGGACAAAACAGGGATGGGATCAGAAACAGCTCGAGGTGGCCGTAATCTGGATGGGGAGTGACGTTTGGGGAAAATACTTGCCGTCCGAGGGTTTGTTATGGCATTTTTTGCAAAACAGAGGCACAAATTATTTCTTCGTCTCTCGAGGGTCTCTAGGTTTGAAATATATAACAAATACAAATACGGTATCTTGCCCTCTTTGAAAATAATTCTTACAGCTCTCTTTTGGACATTTTCAATTTTTTGTGTTGCTTCATTAGAGACGCCAGGGTGCCACACAGGACAAGCGTACTCTAATATGGGACGCACAAAAGAAATGTTTACTTGTAGTAAATGTGATTTGGGACAACTGAATTTATTTAAAAGTTTAAGGAGGGAAAGTGAGGAGTTTGCTTGTCGTAGGTTATTATTTATATGGGCATCCCATTTCAAATTAGAAGAAATTGTAATACCAAGGTGTTTAAGAGATGTGACAGAGGTTTCAGGAGGTATAGGAGCAAGAGAAAGGGGAGGGGATTTAAGGAAACTTACTGAGACTATTGCGGATTTAGAAGGGTTAACAGTCATGTCAAGGGAAGAGGCCTCAAAGACAATATCTTGGAGTATGCCCATTGGGTTGCTTAAGATGTTTTTATGAGATATCTCTAAAACTGTCAAGTCATCGACAAATTTCCATCTATTGTCGTAAAGGGTTGAAAGGTTATTAATCATAAGTGAAAAAAAGAGAGGGCCAAGAAGAGTCCCCTGAAGAATGCCATTAAATATGGGGGGATAATCTGAGAAACAATTTAAATATTTAACTGCTTGAGATCTATTAGAAAGAAAAGAGGCAACAAGCTTAACAAGGAAAGTTTCAGTGTGGAATTCATTTATAATATTATCTATGAGTAAATTGTGGTTAATCAAATCGAAAGCTTTTTGAAGATCAATAAAAATTAGATTAAGCCAAGTGTTAGTTTTTTCAAGTAGTTTACCCATGGTATCAACAAGATGGATCAAGTAATGAGAGGTTGACATGGATTTAAGATTACCAAACTGTCTAAGATCAATGAGGGGGAGGACTTTCATCTTAAGCCAGCCTGCAACAAAACTTTCATACAATTTTGAAAAAATCGAGGTGAGGGTAATAGGACGAATGCCATCAAAACCAGGCTTCCCATTTTTATTTTTGATTGGGGTAATAAAGCCTTGTTTCCAATATTGAGGGAACTGTCCAGATTCGGTAATTTCATTGAACAGGGTGGATAGGGGTTTTGAGAGGTAATCACTGAAAGCTTTAATCAGAGGAACAGGAATATCTAAAGGGCAAATGCTTGATCGTTTAAGTTTTTCAATTTTTTTTACAACATCAAGTGGAGAAATATGTGGGAGTGAAAAAGGAACAGGAATATCTGGAAATTTGTAAGATAGTGGTGGGAGACTCTGGACAATAGAAGCCAGAAACTTATTGAGGTTTTTAGCTGTGGTCTTTGGAGGTTCATTTATATTAAAATTTAGTTGTTCTTGACTCTTGCCGGTAAGTTTTTTAATTTCAGAGCACCAGTTCTTTGGTTTATCATGGCACAAGTATTTAATTTTATTTTTATAATAAAATATATTTTTATAATATATTTTTTTATTTTTTATTTTAGAAAATGTCACACCAAAAGATGTACAGGGGGCATAAACATTAAAACTATGAATTAAGGAAGAAAGAGCTAAATCTTATGTTCCTGACACATCGTTTTTTCTTCTTGACATAACACCCATTTTTAGTAAAAGTCTTTAAATTTGACTTATAAAAAGAGAAGATTCACTGATCTTCGTCTTCTTCTTCTGTTAGGTGTTGAATTGGGCTTTTCAGTCAAGACTATTCGGCCCTTTTCCTTTTGACTCTCTATATGAGATGTTTTGTGCTACTACAGGTGTTTGCTAGTTGTTTATCTTGTCTGTTGGTGCTACATTTGGTTACTATTTGTGGGGTTTTATGATGTTTGGAGCACTTTAACAGTTTACTTTGAAAGATCAGCTGTGCAGACGTTAGCATATTGCATCCAAACAGGCAATAGTAAATTGTTTAATTTTTATGTTGCATCGTCTGCAAAGTGGGGAAAAGGGGGTTCGACCAGTAGAATCTTTGCAAACTATCTATTCACTATTGTCTTCTTCTTCTTCTTGTTTGAATTAATATGGAACGCTTTCGAATAATCTCGTCATCGAATCAGATACCGAGCCCTGCCTGGGTGCAACTGAGTTTGAACGAGTCTCGAAACAGAGATACCATTGCGCCACTACATGACGAATATTCACAATTGCTATGAAATCATGTCCCATTTTTCGATTTTGTTTTGTAGTTATAATACAGAAACGTTTATAAGACATGAATGAAGCTATGATCTCCATTTTAAATTGAAAATATAAGAAGAAACACCTACTTAAGTTCCCGATCTTCTTCACCGAATGCGTCAAGATACACAGAACCCCAAAGACAAGCCCGCTTACCACGTACAACAACTATTGTTGAGGAATTGATGGCCAAATATACAGCAGTACCGGCTCCACAATCAATTGAATGCTACAAAATAAGTTGATTTATATAAACTAAATATTTCACTATAATCATCATCATCATCTGCTAGCGACTCACCTGAGACTAGAATTCCAGATCCTAGTTTTTAGATCACTAGTGCTCTACAGCCATATGAGAATAATCATTTCCATCTTGACGTTTAACGAAATTGAAATTTAAACGTTCAAACTTAATGTTCATATGAGGGTCAGATTGCCAAAAATGAGGCGGCCCCACTTTCAGCTGAACACAACAAATGACTATATTTTACTGATAGAAAATTCGCCTCAGCTGTGTATCAAACCCACTGTGTCTTGCCACCCACGTGACAAGCAGGGACCACTGAGTTGGGCCACTGAAAATTACTACTGTAGAGAAATCGACTACCAACTACACAGCAATGTCAATCGTTTCTAGCAAATTTCTCAGAATCTTCCTTGAGATATATCCAAAGGTGTGGAAGAAGAAAAGACGAATTAAAATTGAAATAAACCAAAAATATTCAAAATTGCCATTTCCCAAGTAGGGATAGCTCTGTGCCACGGTTTGCTGTCTAAATCACAAGGGGATCAGCCCTTGGGGTCCCTGACGCCTGTACACTCGTTTCGTTGGGCATTTTGGCCTTTGGGTTGTTTTGACTGTTATTGTGCTTTGTGCAAATTTTCCCACATTCCTGCATACTGCAACTATCAAAGTGCTGAGAGTGCTTAGCAACCCATTTTTATCCTGCTTTTAAAGTTAGTGCTGTGCCTGCTTTTGAATTATATTGCTTGCTTATTTTATTTTTGATTGAGGGCTCCCCCCTCTGCTTGTAGCATTTTGTTTTATTTATTTGACATTTTAATTCTTTTGTGATTTTATACTGTTGTTTTACCTGATTATTTTTAACCCATTTGGTTTTTTTTTTGGGGGGGGGGGATGAATGACAGGACAATTAGGAGTAGGCCTAGTCCTGACCCCCCTGACCCAAATAATTCTAGTGTTAGAATTTTGGCTTTAGGCGTTGAAGGTTCAAATGAAACCACTAGGTTTGTTGACATTAGGTAGTAGAACAGTCATTGCCAAAAAACTTTTTGAACATCTTCATAATCATGAGTGCAGGGGCCATTATGGTTCAATGTTTGAAAGATTTGGACCAGATGGCTCCATTATAATAATAGCTGCAAACCAATCAGTAGCTACGGCTATACTTTCAATTTCAGATATAGCAGTAAATGGTTGTAAAGTAAAGTTTGTGCTGTGTCCTAGTTCCAAATCTGCTTGATAAGAAATAGAAAAGGAATTGTTTATATCCCATCTGAAGAGGTCACCTATCTAGATGACCTTGTTAAGGAGGTCCAAGTTAATAATAGAATAGAACATGTGGCATCTACCTTTAAAACCCTAAGCCCTTCAGTTGTCCCCCTGGTTTGAACCTTCAATCGGGATGTTCAGTTCCCTCTTGAAGTCTCTGTTTGGGGCGCAAGGTATACAGTTAAACAGTTTATCCCCTAATCAATATAGTTTTTCAATTCCCAAGATTTTCGCCACATGGCTTCAAATTGCCGCAGAGGCAGAAGACGCCTACTATGTAGTGGACAACACACTCATAATGAATGCCCCCAATTTAAAACAATTAAGCAAGATCAGGAGCTCAAGTGCCCTAACTGCAGTGGTAACCATGCTGCTAATGCTAGAGAATGCCCAGTATTCATGGAGAAGAAAGCAATTGTAACCTATTCCTTCACTAATAATGTCCCCATGAGGACTGCTGCAGAGGTCCTGAAGAAGGGACTTCCAACAAAAACCAAACATGTCCCTATGGCCCATAAAGACTCCTTCCCTCCTTTGACACCTAACCACCATCCTGTTGAGGACCTGAACAAGAAATATATGACCATGTTTGAAGGTGTTACAAAGCAGAATTCTTATCTGGCTGAGACAATAACATCACTTTGCAAACTAGTATCTCAGATGATGCCAGCTAATCTTCAAAATGCAGTCCTTAGCCTGTCCAACATTGCTGAAAACCTAAACAGAGTTGAATCAAGCCCTACAACCAGTAACAGCCCTCCCCAAACCCGCAGCCCAAGGGCCCTTGAAAGAAAATAGAAAGGACAAGAGGCTATGCCTCGTCCAGAAGGTTGTAGCAGTAAGCTGCAAAGACCCAAGTTAACTCTCTCACACACAAATGAATAGCTCCCTTTCAGTGTTCCAACTAAATATCCAGGGATTCAACCAAGCCAAAAGAAAATAACTCAAAAATATTTTAGTCAGGCATGCTCTTGATATTTTCATACTTTAAGGAACTTCCTTAGAACAGGAGATTATTGTCCATGATTTCATGGGATCCAATATTGCCTCCTAGAACAGAGTCCTCACAACAGGTGGTGGCCTACTGTCACTTGTGAAAAATGACGTAGCTTTTGGAATACATGACCCCAGTCCACAAGGGGAAATGGAGGCAGGTATAATAGAAATAAAACTACTCGGAAGTGATAAGTGGATTAGTATTGCTAACTGTTATGCCCCAAAGACAAATAAATTCTCCCTGAATCAATTCAAACTGATTGTGAATGCATGTGGCCCTGTGAAAATAATTAGTGGTGACTTTAACCTGCACCACAAAATGTGGGATACTGTATCACCAGAAGATCCAATTGCAACCCCTTTAACCGATTACATCCTGGAACCCATAAATAAGTTGTCCCTTGTCAACCCCCAAAGACCTAAATACACGGCTGAACCCTCAGACGGGCAAATACTCAACCATTGACCTCACTTTCACATCATCAGATATTGTAAATAGTGTAGAAATTCAGAAACCCTGTGACTTTGACTTTGACCACGAGGTTCTATCATTAACACTAGAGATCAACCCAGTTAGGTCAAGATTGCAACCAGTGGAATTCTGGAAATTCCAAGACAAACTCTCGAACTCCTGGAAACACGACTTAAACCAAAAGGCTTCAGAAATTAAGACGAGTGACCAGTCAGTGGAATCATTATCCAATAAGATTGCTTCAGCCATAATAGCTTCTTCAGAAAGAATATTTTGGTTACAAACAACTTCATCCCAAGAGACAAAGAAAATTATGTAAGAAAATTATGGAAAGTACAATTCTCTGATTCAAATGTGAAACCTAAGTCCAGTTTTGGATACTCATCATGATGAGGACTGATGGTTCTAATTCAATATTTTTTTTTCATAAAAACAAACTTTTTTTTTAACTTCGAAATTATTCAATTTTATTTTTTTTGTACGTATCTTAAAATGACAAAATATGCTTACGGCTCTAACAATTGTACTCTATGATTGCTCAGAGACATGATGTGGCTTTCCCACTGGTATTCTATGTCTGGTTATCGACACTCCCTAGTCTATTGCATCTATTAAATCAGTATTTTTTACGCAGTGGAACGATAAACACATAAGTCATATCCTTAAAAAAAAGTGAAGATGGATCATTTTAATAAAGTTTGTTTACATGACAATGTTATTGTAGCATTGAATGCCGAAAAGGAGAAGTACTTAAACTATGAAACAAGTAGAAGTGGTAGCATTATTGGAAATGTATGCATGCATTGTCATGATAGTAAGGAATTAGATTTCTTTGGAATACCGAAAAATGAAACTCTTATGTTGGTGGTTATGCGAGATTGAGATCTCCAGAGATGATTGTACTCAAAGAGAATGCCAACATAAAAATAATCGTTGACAATAGAGGACAACTCGTTGCTACTGTTGCAGGTAACACATTACCTACTGATACATCAAATTGTCAGCTTTCGGGTATTAGCATTCAACGGAAGGTCAATAAAAGAAAGGTCTACCTCTTCAACTAATATCGTAAACCATATCTTGTCTACGTGCCGAAACTTTTACCTGTGGAAAAATAATGTGATAGTAGACAGTGAAATTGCCAGAAACATAAAAAGGGCATTGGTAGAAAATATCACAATGGAATATAAAGATGAATCGATGAAAAACAAAGCACCAGCAAACGTTACTGCCATTGATCAAACAGTCAATGAACCAAATTAAACCAAAGATGAAAAGCATATTTAGCCCGTTGATGACACACCAGTAAAAATTGTGTATGAATCAAAATGGAATAATGATTATTCTGCTGATTACGAACTAAGAGAATACAATAGCTACAATATCAAGAGAGAATATGGTGAACTATTTTATGGAACAGATTCAAAATGTCCAAAGTTAATTATTGATATTAATAATGTATCATAATATATTTTTTGTATTAATATTCTACATAGCATTTTTTCATTAAAAATACATTATGCATTACATTTTGTTGTTTTCATTATTTTTAGAGTAAGCTAGCATATCAAACGTTTAGAATGTTAATGAAGATGTAAGAAAAGGAATTTGCATACATCTATTGTCAGACACATGGGATAGCATTGACAAAATCTAGGTATCAGAATGAATAAATTCTTTATCAAGATCCGTTGTTGTAGATGTCATTATGTCATTATGAAAAAATTGTAAGTAAGTAAGTTAGTAACAAACTCTGTCTTGAATTCACCTCTTGGGTACACAATACAGAAATTTAATTCAGGAAATTATGAAAAAAATAAACATATTCTTTATTAACATTCATTATCGATTGAAGTCACTTCCTAGACAGACAATACAGCAATTTCACAAAATCTAAGTATAAGATTGATTAAATTCTATATCAACGTCTATTTCTCGGATGCATAGGAAAAAGTTGACTAAATCTAAGTGTTAGAGTGAATAAATTTTATTTATCAACATCTCTTGTCAGATACATCGGATAAAATTGACAGAATCTAAGTGTCAGAGTGAATAAAATTTTTTTATCAACATCCTTTGTCAGATACATCAAATAAAATTGACAAAATCTAAATTTCAGAATGAACTAATGCTTTAACAACATCCTTTATGGGATATGTCGGATACAATAGACAAAAAATAAGTATCAGAGAGACTAATTTTTATATCAGCATCCTTTTCTCGGATAAATAGGATAAAATATCGGATAAAATTGGCAAAATCTAAGTATCAGATTAATTAAATTCTATATCAACATCCCTTTCTCAGGTGCATGGGAATAAAATTGACAAAATCTAAGTATCAGATTGAATAAATTCTATATAAGCATCCCTTTCTCGGGTACATGGGATAAAATTAACAAAATCTAAGCATCAGAGTGAATAATTTATTTTTATCAACATCTTTTATCAGCTACAACAATTATAATTAACAGAATCTAAATATCAAAGTGAATAAATGCTTTTTCAGCATTCTTTCTCGGATATGTCAAATAAAATATGCAAAGTCGACATAGCTTTATTTCATTTTTTAAGGTTAACTTAGACGAGGTTACGTGCGCGCATGTATCCTCGTCTAAATTAACCTTTTTCGATCCAAAACTGGACTTAAGTTTCACCAATGAGCCAATGAATTGTATTTTTCATAATTTTCTTACAAAAAAATAAGAGTTTACGGTCGAAAACCCTTATTAGCTCAGATTTTATAGAAATAGTTTATTTTTCGATCCAAAACTGGACTTAAGTTTCACCTATCAGCCAACGAATTGTATTTTCAATAAATTTCTTACAAAGGACGAGTTTACGGTCAAAAATCCTTATTAACTCATATTTTACGGAAATAGTTTTATTTGTCGATCCAAAAATGGACTTAAGTTTCACATTTGAATCAGCGAATTGTATTTTCCATAATTTTCTTACAGTAAACTAGAGTTTACAGTCAAAAGCCCTTATTAGCTCAGATTTTACAGAAATAGTTTAATTTTCGATCCAAAACTGGACTTAAGTTTCCCCTATGAGCCAACGAATTGCATTTTCTATAATTTTCTTACAAAAAACTAGAGTCTACGGTCAAAAACCCTTATTAGCTCAGACTTTACAGGAATAGTTTATTTTTTCGATCCAAAATGGACTTAAGTTTCACATTTGAATCAGAGAATTGTATTTTCCATAATTTTCTAAAAAAAAACTAGTTTACGGTCAAAAACCCTTATTAGCTCAGATTTTACGGAAATAGTTTTGTTTCTCAATCCAAAATGGGCTAAAGTTTCATAGTTGAACCAAAGAATTGTATTTTTCAAAATTTTCTAACAAAAAACTAGAGTTTACGGTCAAAACCCCTTATTAGCTCAAATTATACAGAAATAGTTTATTTTTGGATCCAAAACTGGACTTAAGTTTCACCTATGAGGCAATAAATTGTATTTTCCATAATTTTCTTACAAAAACCAGAATTTACGGTCAAAAACGCTTATTAGCTCAGATTTTACGGAAATAGTTTTATTTTTCGATCCAAAATAGACTTAAGTTTTACATTTGAATCAGATAATTGTATTTTCCATAATTTTCCTACAAAAAAAACTAGAGTTTACGGTCAAAAACCCTTATCAGCTAAGATTTTTTCGGAAATAACTTTATTTTTCGATCCAAAATGGACCTAAGTTTCACATTTGAACCGGAGAATTGTATTTTCCATAATTTTCTTACAAAAAACTAGAGTTTACTGTCTAATACCTTTATTAGTTCAGATTTTACGGAAATAGTTTAATTTTTTGATCCAAAAACAGACTTAAGTTTCACATTTGAATCGGAGAATTTTATTTTCCATAATTTTCTTACAAAAGACTAAAGTTTACGGTCAAAAACCCTTATTAGCTCAGATTTTACGGAAATTCAGTCTGAAAACGAACCAGCGGAAAAAAAGTTAATGTTGAGCTGTTGACCAAAAACCTGTCCAACGTCCCTTAAAGACACTCCCTTCTCCCCTGGAGTCCTCTTCTCTCATTTTCCCTTAAATTACGCGTGTTATTGTTTTTAATTCTATTATTTTATAATCCCATTTCATTTTTTTCATCATTTGTATTGTTTAGTATGAAAACGATCCATCGGAAAAAATTTAATGTTGAGCTGTTGACCAAAAGCTGCTCTCCGTCCCTCAAAGACACTCTCATCCCCCGGAGTCCTCTCCTAAAAATTTAATATTGACCTGTTGACCAAAAACTGCTCTCCGTCCCTCGAAGACATTCTTTCCTCCCCCAGAGTCCTCTCCTCTCATTTTCCCTTAAATTGCAATGGTTATTGCTTTTTATTTTATTCTTTTATAACCCATTTCATGTTTTTCCCCATTTACATTGTTCAGTTTGAAATCGATCTAACCTAACCTTTACCAGTAGTCATCTGAATAAATATATTAAAATAGAGAAAATAGTCTCTTAAAATTGTCAAACCTCGACCCTTAAGCCTAAGAAAATAATAATAATAAATATATGAAACTTTATTTCTCAAATCTGTAACACAATGTCTTTAATTTCCTTGGTGATATTGGGGATCTCCTTCTTATTCTCAATTTCATTTAATAGATCACGGGCATATTCATTCCATTCTAGGGCTAGTCGATGTCCCCTTGGCACTTCTACTGCAACCTTGAATGTCTAAGGGAGAGATTTCATAGAGGGCGCGGTGATTTAAAAAGGGACAGGGGACTGGTATAGAACACTCCTGGATTTGTCAGCTATCTCCAAACGCTGCACAGGGGTTGGGTCGGTGCCCCTAGCCCTCTTTTCATCAGGGGAGCAATGCTCATAATTACCCTTAAAAAGAAGAAAAAATTTAGTATTGAAAAAATGATTTTCTTTTTTACAGAAGAAAAATTAGTCCCCGAGAAGAAAAAATTTAGTATTGAAATAATGTTTCCCTTTTAACAGAAGAAAAATTAGTACCCCCCGCCCCCTAACCATAATTTTGTCGAGAAAGCATTTATCACAAAGAAGCCCCCCGCCCCCCCGTTTTCAGTAAAGTAAAAAGTAAAAATTTGCGAGAAATATATTAGGCTCAGAAATCAAATGCTATTCAATTTACGCATAATTTCTCCCTCCTAGCATTATTTTCAACCCCAATTACCAAGTTCGGTTAAGCTATGAATACATAAACACGTTTTTTAAATATGATGTATGAAAAAAATAATTTCAACTATTACCTACACTTGAAATTTATTCAGAATATTAATAGAGGGCGCCCCTTTCTCCAACTCCTCTTTTTTTATCTACAACAATTACCCCCTTTAGTAAATACACACGCGTTCATAAAATGCCCGTCTCATTAAGTTTGCTAAAAGCGCAGTGAGATGTTATCTCACAAAAAATAGCCTTCTAATCAAAACAGCTGTTATGGACCTGTGGAACTTATCATAGCTCGCATATTCACAGAGTTCACTTTCTGTGTGAAACACAAAATGATAGATAATTCCGTGTGGAACTCATAATGCTAGGAAATAAAAAAGGTTATATTAGTCGAGGAATAAATTATATTTACTTACAAATATAATTCTTTTATTCTCCTTTAGAATGAGCGAATTAATTGTTTGAGTTTATTACTACTTCTATTAATCAGCTGACCCAGAAATGATCCATTTGCTCGAAAAATATAACAAAAAAAAGGAAAAAAAACACGCCATACTGAATGTGCTTCAAAAATTCATCTGGTTGAAAACGTGTTTGACCACTTTATAGGTTTGCAAGCTTTTTGTAATGCGCACGTGAAACTGTACTGTACATTCTTGTGAAATTCCTTGTGCAATTGAAATATATAGCAGTAACCAGTCTGATTGCCTTATACAATCTTGACTATACTCTCAAAACGTGTTTGACCTCTTTATAGGTTTGCACGCTTTTTGCAATGTGCACGTGAAACTGTACTGCATATTCTTGTAGGTGTAAAAGTAGGCGTGAAATATATAGCAATAACCACTCAGCTTGCATTATATAATCTTAATTATACTCTCAAAACGCGGTTGACCACTTTATAGGTTAAGGAATGGTCACTTTTTTCAATGTGAATGTCAAACTGAAGTGTATATTCATGCCTCAGGCTTGTAGTCGTGAAAACACACTGTATATTCATATAGTCGTGAAACCTTTATACAACTTACTACTAATGTTTTTACTTTTATAACTTTAATAAATCAAACAATATTATCATTTTGATTACTAAATATCAATAAATGTATATTAAACTGACAATGTACATTCATTTGTATTTTTTTTCAGAAAAGTGAAAATTATGTTCTGGCCTTGGGAAGGCATAGGGGTTTTGAGCCCAATTTATGTTAATTTCTGCTCGTTTTGAGTTTGACTTGGTTATTTATTTTAATTTCTGTTCGTTTTGGATTTCATTTATTTATCGATGCTGATTTGTAGTAGTTTCATATTTTGTAGATTATTTGAGTTTATTTTTGCTCATTTTTGGTTTAATGGAGTTATTTACTTTTATTTGATAAACTTATTTTGTGAAAAAAATTTCAAATTAATTTACGTTCGTTTTATATTGACAAACTCTTTTCAGGGAAAAAGAAAAAGTACTTTAAATCTTTTCGTTTTTAGAAGAATTTATAGTTTGGCCTGTTATTTGTATGCTGGAGAAAAATTGTCAGCAATTTTAAATAACATATACCCCTTCAAAAATCTGGACACAAATAGTAGTGTTTAATTTAGTTTCATACCTCCTCTAGTTGACCTGAAATGGAAAACTTGATACCATTCGCAAAAAACCTGTTTCCTTTCTTTGATAGCTTGAATGCACTTTCGCCATTTTGATTTTGTTAAATTTTAAGAGCAGAAGTGGATCCGAAAGTTTTAGCATAGTACCCTCAGTCGTTCTTGGGATATTGCTGAGATACCTTATCTGGAATTAGCATCAACACAGAGCATTTTAGTTTAATCTTAAGGCAACATTTAGTTTTTACACATAAAGTCAGATGGGAGGGTGGGCGTTGGAGGGGGTTAGTTTTCCTCCAATCATTTTCGACAATTAAAATGGCATCATCCCTTTCATTTTCAATCGAGTGTGCCCTTTTCGAAGTTCCTACGACAACTCCTTCAATAGGAAGTACCCTGGGTAATGAGCCTTTTTTGAAGTTTATACGACAACGCCTTCTATAAAAACCTTATATGCCCCTAGGGCATAACTTACAACCCTTGCCCTGAGAGCTATGGGGCAGTGTCCTCCTCAAAAACATAATTTCAATCTGGAAACCAACTACGCTGAACAAAATGGCTATCTACAAATTTTGCTTGGATGTGTTTGGGGAAAATAAAATCCTCTTTTGTTTAAATAAAAAGACTTATCGTGCTTGTTCAAAATCTTACCCAAGTTTTGACAATCAGAATAACAATTGTGCCGAACAGTTTGCAGGCGAAACAAATACTGAATTTTTCAATGGTGAGCACATTATCCAAATTCTGTAGAGTTTCTCTCCGTTGCTAAGGTTTCTTGAAAAAAGGGATAAGGAAAACTTTCTACCTTTAGCATCTGAAGAAAAAACTTACCTCGTAACTTGATTAGGTCCTCGGTCAAAAAGTAAATTTCCTTACATCATCTGTAATTTTAAAGGGCCGCACTCCATAGTCATCATAGATCGTCAATAACGTACCTCTGCTCACTTCCTGTAACAAACATATTATTCAATCAATTGAGCAGGAAAGTTGCACAGTTACTGTCCAGGAGAAGCGGGATACAAATTACTGTGTATCCTGGTTCTAGTGGTTGGGGTTGGGCCTCTATCTCCAACATTATATGGAAAATAATTTGCACTTTTAGCCACGAGTACTTTAATCAAACTGTTTTTTACGGAATTTATGCTGCTAAATAAGATTGTCTTGCAACGATTACCCTGCTGGCCTATACATGATCATTTTAAAAAACATTTTCCACAAAATAATTAACCGAGTCAAACCCAAAACGAGCAGAAATTAGCATAAGTTGGGTGCGAAACCCCTATGCATTCTCAAGACCAGAACAAAATTTGCACTTTACTGAAAAAATATAAATGTTTTTACTTTTATAACTTTAATAAATCAAATAATATTAGCATTTTGATTACTAAATATCAGTATATGTATATTAAACTGACAATACATATTCATTTCTATTTTTACAGTAAAGTGCAAAATTTGTTCTGGCCTTGGGAAGACATAGGGGTTTTGCGCCCAACTTATGTTAATTTCTCCTTGTTTTGAGTTTGACACGGTTAATTATTGTAATTTCTGTTCGTTTGGGCTTCATTTGTTTATCGATGCTGATTTGTGGTAGTTTTACGCTTGGTAGATTATTTTATTTTTGCTCATTTTTTGTTTACTGAAGTTCTTTACTTTTCTTTGAAAAACTAATTTTGTGGAGAAAGTTTTTTTTATCAGCCCTTTCTATTTTCAATCGAATCAGCCCTTTTCGAAATTCCCACGACAAATCCCTCAATGCGAAGTGCCCTGGTCTAAACAACAACAGCAAAAAAATAATTGATTATACTCACATCAATCTTTACTACAAAATGTCAAGCCTTCCAATCACTTTCGACTATTAAAAAGGGCACTAGGCCTTTCGATTTCCAATTGAATGAGCCGGGTTTAGAAGGCGGTCCTTAACTTGACTCTGCAAAATTTGAATAGTAGTTTCAAGCACGGTTGCCAACTTGCACGCTTTCTGTGTGAAATACACTCTTTTTTCATTGCACTCTTTCACACCACGGACCGGATTTGCACTCTTTTTGCCCATTATTAGCTCTTTGCACTCTTCTTTGCACACTTTTATGAAATGATGATAGAAAAAGTATTAAGCAAAATAAAAAATTAAAATAAAACTATTTAAGCGCAAAAGATATCTTTGTTATCTTTGTTATCTATAAGAGGGCCGTCCCCCAGGCCTCTTTCTCGTGTTTTCAGCCATTACCAATAAGTAGATCAAAGCATAGATAACCAATAAAAACGTGGTAAATTCAAATCAAGTTTTATTGAAGGAAATGGAAAATTCTTCATGGAAATGGAAAAGTGAGTATGAAACATGAACTAAGGCGATGTAGAAGCAACAACCAAAATTAACCTACTATAGTCTAATCTCAAACTGATAAAATTATGCCAAACCTTTATGCCTTTGTGCCATTTTAAAGCGTGATTGATCCATAATTTCGTTTTATAGCCATTGTTTTTGAAATAAACATCTTATCGTACCAGCCAGGGGTCCAAGAATTTGCTTTGGATGGGACCCACAGGGTCGTCCTGAGGGTCCTTTTATAGAGGGGGGGGGCAATCTTCGTAAGATTTACCGAATCGCTTTATGATTTATGCCGAATTTTCTGCAGAAATCAAGAATTTTGCTAAATTTCAGCCGATTTTGCAAAATTTTCGCCAAATTTTTACCTTCAGCGAAAATTTTTGAGAATGCCAACAATGTTGGAGGGGCGGTGAGCCTTCCCCTCCCCCCCCCCCCCTCAGGATGCCCCTGGGGACTCATACTATCAAAATGATGTAAAAGGGTAAATTAGGAAAATATGCTAGCAATGCTTTTCAAAAGGCATTTCAGAATCAGTTCCTTTCTTAATGTCCCTCCTAAACCCATTTTACAAGTTGAAGTACTCATCCTTTTCACCACAACTTTACTATACTGCTTTTTTGAATGCTCCAACGCCAAGCAATACTCTTCAAATGGCATTTCAGAACAAGTAATTTTCTTAATGTCCTTCCTAAGCCCATTTTACAAATTGATGTTCCCATCCTTTTCACCCGCAACTATACTTTACAGCTCTTGAATGCCACAACACCAAGCAATACTTTTCAAAAGACATTTCAGAACAAGGTATTTTCTTAATGTCCCTCCTAAACCTATTTTACAAGTTGAAGTTCCCATCCTTTTCACCCACAACTTTACTTTACAGCTTTTGAATGCCCCAACACCTAGCAATACTTTTCAAACGCCATTTTAGAACCAGTTCCTTTCTTAATGTCCCTCGTAACACCATTTTACAAGTTGAAGTACTCATCCTTTTCACCATATTTTTTCATTTACAACTTTTTTCTTAATGATCCTCCAAAACCCATTATATAAGTTCAAGTACCCATCTTTTTCACCCAGAACTATACTTCACAGCTTTTTGAATGCCCCAACACCAAGCAATACTTTTCAAAAGGCATTTCAGAACAAGCTCTTTTCTTAATATCCCTCCTAAATCTATTTTACAAATTGAATTACCCTTCTTTTTCACACACAACTTTACTTTACAGCCTTTTGAATGCGCCAACACCAAGCAATACTTTTCAAATGCAATTCAGAAGAAGTTCTTTTCAAAATCTCCATCCTAAACCCATTTTACATGTTGAAGTACCCATCCTTTTCACCCACAACTTCACTATACTGCTTCTTGAATGCTCCAACAGCCAGCAATGCTTTTCAAAAGGCATTTCAGAACAAGTTATTTTCTTAATATCCTTCCTAAACCCATTTTACAAGTTGAAGTACCCATCCTTTTCACCCACAACTTTACTTTACAGCTTTTTGAATCCCGCAACACCAAGCAATACTTTTCAATGCATTTCACAACAAGTTCTTTTCTTAATATTCCTCCTAAACCCATTTTACAAATTGAAGTACCCATCCTTTTCACCCACAACTTTACTTTACAGCTTTTTGAATGCCCCAACACCAAACAATACTTTTCAAAAGGCATTTCAGAACCAGTTCCTTTCTTAATGTCCTCATAGAGCCTTTTTACAAGTTGAAGTACCCATCCTTTTCACCACAAATTTATTTTACAGCTTTTTGAATGCTCCAACACCATACAATACCTTTAAAAAGGCATTTCAGAACAATATCTTTTTATAATGTCCCTCCTAAGCCCATTTTACAAGTTGAAGTACCCATCCTTTTCACCCACAACTTTACTTACTGCCTTTTTGAATGCTCCAACACCAAGCAATACTTTTCAAATGGCATTTCAGAACAAGTTCTATTCATAATATCCCCCCTAAACCCATTTTACAAATTGCAGTACCCCTCTTTTTCACACACAACTTTACTTAACAGCCTTTTGAATGCGCCAACACCAAGCAATACTTTTCACAACATTTCAGAACAAGTTCTTTTCATAAAGTCTGTCCTAAACCCAATTTACAAGTTGAAGTGCCCATCCTTTTCACCCACAACATTACTTTACAGCTTTTTGAATGCCCAACACCAAGCAATACTTTTCAAAGGCATTTCAGAACAAGTTCTTTTCTTAGTGACTGTCCTAAACGCATTTTACAAATTGAAGTACCAATCCTTTTCACCCACAACTTTACTTTACAGCTTTTTGAATGCTCCAACACCAAGCAATACCTTTCAAAGGGCACTTCAGAACAAGTTCTTTTCTTAATGTCCTTCCTAAGTCCATTTTATATGTTGAAGTACTCATCCTTTTAACCCACAACTTTACAGCTTTTGAATGCTCCAACACCAAGCAATACTTTTCAATGGCATTTCAGAACAAGTTCTTTTCTTAATGTCTCTCCTAAACCCATTTTACAAGTTGAAATACTCATCCTTTTCACCACAACTTTACTATACTGCTTTTTTGAATGCTCCAACACCAAGCAATACTTCTCAAATGGCATTTCAGAACAAGTTATTTTCTTAATGTCTTTCCTAAACCCATTTTACAAGTTTAAGTTCCCATCCTTTTCTCCCGCAACTATACTTTACAGCTCTTGAATGCCACAACACCAAGCAATACTTTTTAAAAGACATTTCAGAACAAGTTCTTTTCTTAATGTCAATCCAAAACCCATTTTACAAGTTGAAGTACCCATCCCATCTTTTCAATGGCATTTCAGAACAAGTTCTTTTCTTAATGTCTCTCCTAAACCCATTTTACAAGTTGAAATACTCATCCTTTTCACCACAACTTTACTATACTGCTTTTTGAATGCTCCAACACCAAGCAATACTTCTCAAACGGCATTTCAGAACAAGTTATTTTCTTAATGTCTTTCCTAAACCCATTTTACAAGTTTAAGTTCCCATCCTTTTCTCCCGCAACTATACTTTACAGCTCTTGAATGCCACAACACCAAGCAATACTTTTTAAAAGACATTTCAGAACAAGTTCTTTTCTTAATGTCAATCCAAAACCCATTTTACAAGTTGAAGTACCCATCCTTTTCACCCACAACTTAACTTTACAACTTTTGAATGCCCCAACACCTAGCAATACTTTTCAAAAGGCATTTCAGAACTAGTTCCTTTCTTAACGTCCCTCCTAAACCCATTTTACAAGTTGAAGTACTCATCCTTTTCAAAACAACTTTACTATACTGCTTTTTTGAATGCTCCAACACCAAGCAATACTTCTCAAATGGCATTTCAGAACAAGTTATTTTCTTAATGTCGCTCCTAAACCTATTTAACAAGTTGAAGGTCTCATCCTTTTCACCCGCAACTATACTTTACAGCTCTGGAATGCCACAACACCAAGCGATACTTTTCAAAATACATTTCAGAACAAGGTCTTTTCTTGATGTCCCTCCTAAACCCATTTTGCAAGTTGATGAACCCATCCTTTTCACCCACAACTTTACTATACTGCCTTTTTGAATGCTCTAACACCAAGCAATACTTTTCAAATGGCATTTCAGAAATTGCTTAAGGATTGTTCTGGGTACCAGGCTGACTGACCGTATTTCAAACAATAGGCTATACGAAAAATGTGGTTTGATCCCGCTTTCTAGGGCTATAATGAAAGAAAGGTTGAGATGGCTAGGGCACGTTCTGCGGATGAAGGATGACAGATTGCTGAAGATTGCCCTTTTCGGCCAACCGTCTAGGGCTAAACAGAAAGCAGGTTGTCCTCGTCTGGGGTGGGAGGACGTCATAAAGAAAGATTTGAAGGAAATAGGAACTTCGTGGGTGGGTGTAAAAAGGGAGGCTTTGAATAGATTGGGGTGAAGGAGGAGCGTGCGTAGCTGTGTTGGCCTCAGGCGGCTTGGTGCTGCGGTGAGTTGTTAGTAGTAGTAGTAGTAGTAAATCAGAACAAGTTATTTTCTTAATTTCCTTCCTAAACCCATTTTACAAGTTGAAGTTCCCATCCTTTTCACCCCCAACTTTACTTTACAGTTTTTTGAATGCCCCAACACCAAGCAATACTTTTCAAAAGGCATTTCAGAACAAATTCTAATCATAATATCCCTCCTAAACCCATTTTACAAATTGAATTACCCATCTTTTTCACACACAACTTTACTTTACAGCCTTTTGAATGCGCCAACACCAAGTAATACTTTTCAAATGCAATTCAGAAGAAGTTCTTTTCATAATCTCCATCCTAAACCCATTTTGAAAGTTGAAGTACCCATCCTTTTTACCCACAACTTTACTTTACAGCTTTTTGAATACCCAACACCAAGCAATACTTTTCAAAGGCATTTCAGAACAAGTTCTTTTCTTAGTGACCGTCCTAAACTCACTTTACAAATATAAGTACCCATCCTTTTCACCCACAACTTTACTTTACAGCTTTTTGAATGCTCCAACACCAAGCAATACTTTTCAAAGGGCATTTTAGAACAAGTTCTTTTCTTAATGTCCTTCCTAAACCCATTTTACAAGTTGAAGTACTCATCCTCTTAACCCAAAACTTTACAGCTTTTGAATGCTCCAACACCAAGCAATACTTTTCAAAAGCATTTTAGAACAAGTTCTTTACTTAATGTCCCTCCTAAACCCATTTTACAAGTTGAAGTACTCGTCCTTTTCACCACAAATTTACTATACTGTTTTTTTGAATGCTCCAACACCAAGTAATACTTCTCAAATGGCATTTCAGAACAAGTTATTTTCTCAATTTCCTTCCTAAACCAATTTTACAAGTTGAAGTTCCCATCCTTTTCACCCGCAACTATACTTTAGTTCTTGAATGCCACAACACCAAGCAATACTTTTCAAAAGACATTTCAGAACAAGGACTTTTCTTAATTTCCCTCCTAAACCCATTTTACAAGTTGAAGTACACATTCTTTTCAACCACAACTTTACTTTACAGCTTTTGAATGCCCCAACACCTAGCAATGCTTTTCAAAAGGCATTTCAGAATCGGTTCCTTTCTTAATGTCCCTCCTAACCCCATTTTACAAGTTGAAGTACTCATCCTTCTCACCACAACTTTACTATACTGCTTTTTTGAATGCTCCAACACCAAGCAATACTTCTCAAATGGCATAATGTGGAAGATGGTTGGAATAATTTTAGAAAAATAATTTGTGAAGTTGCTGAAGGTGTATTAGGGAAGAAAGCTAGAACTGCAGCTAAGAATATTAGTGAAAAAGCTTTATGTTTAATAGAAAGGACTTGTACAAGAATTATCTGAGTGATAGATCATATGAAAACAAAAGAAATTTAAAGAAAGTGGAGAAAGCATTAAAATATGAACTAAGGAGGTGTGAAGTGGAGGCCATGGATAAAATTGCCGAGGATTTAGAAGATGAGGCTAGACGGCATAATAGTAAACTATTGTTCTGGCTTGTTAACAAATTGAGAGGTAGTAGTCAGTCCGGACTTGTTCCAGTTAAAGATAGGAATGTGGTGGCAATTAGCGAAAAGGAAAAAGCTAAAGCGAGATGGGCCGAACATTTTGAGAATTTGCTTAACCGAGATAGAGTTGCAGGAAAAAATATAGAGGAAAATGAAAAAGTTTGTGATACCTTGGATGTGAAGGAAAATTTGTTTTGTGAGGAGGAATTAGAAACAGTACTAAAGGGATTAAAGAATAATAAGGCTCCAGGTGCTGATAGGGTAGTAAATGAGTTTCTTAAATATGGTGGCTCTGAGGTTAGAAATAAGTTATTGAAGATTATGAATATGATTTTTGAAAAAGGGGAAGTACCTAACGATTTTAGGAAAACCTTAATTAAGCCACTTTATAAGAAAGGTGATAAAAGTAAGTGTGGTAATTATCGAGGCATTAGTCTGGTCTCTGTAGGTAGCAAATTGCTTTGTAATATGATACTTTTTAGACTAAGAGACGCCGTAGACAAAGTTTCAAGAGAAGAGCAGTGCGGTTTTAGAAAAGGTAGAGGATAAGTTGACCAAATTTTCACTCTTAGATTAATAATTGAGATGTGCCTAAGTTTTCAAACACCTTTGGTCCTATAGATCATGAGCAAACGTTCGATTCTGTTGATAGAGGAGCTTTAGTAAAGGTTTTATCCTTGTATGGTATACCAGACAAATACATTAAAGTGATTAGTGCTATGTACGAGAAAAACGCTGCTGCGGTTAAGGTAAGAAATGAGGTTAGCAGCTGGTTTTGTGTTAAATCAGGAGTTAAGCAGGGTTGTGTTCTATCCCCCTTTATATGGATTATTTTGATGGACTTTGTTTTAAGGAGCACAGGAAAGGCAATGGGAGACCACGGAATCAAATGGGGAGGAAAAAGTCTCCTGGACTTGGATTATGCTGATGATTTATGCATCCTAGATGAAAGTGTGAGCAAAATGAATGAAGTTTTAGAGGTTTTGCGAGTTCAGGGTGCTAGTATCGGCTTGAAAATTAATGTTAGGAAGACTAAGTAACTAAGGCTAGGAATAAGTGAAGATGAAAAGGTGACGTTGGATAATGAAAAGATTGATCAGGTGGGCAGCTTCACTTACCTTGGTAGTATTATTAGTAAAGATTGTGGGAGCAGTGAAGATGTTAAAAATAGAATAGCCAAGGCTCAGGGTGTTTTTTCACAATTAAAAAAAGTCTGGAAGAATAGGAAGATAAGTCTGCAAACCAAGATTAGAATCTTAGAAGCTACAGTGATGACAGTGGTCAAATATAGCTCTGAAGCATGGACGCTCCGAAAAGCGGATGGAGATTTGCTAGATGTTTTCCAGAGAAATTGCTTAAGGATTGTTCTGGGTACCCGGCTGACTGACCGTATTTCAAACAAAAGGATATACGAAAAATGTGGCTCAATACCACTCTCTTGTTCTATAATGAAAGAAAGGTTGAGATGGTTAGGGCATGTTGTGCGGATGAAGGATGACAGATTGCCGAAAATTGTTCTTTTCGACCAACCATCTAGGGCTAAACGGAAAGCAGTTCGCCTCCGTCTGGGGTGGGAGGACGTCATAAAGAAAGATTTAAAGGAAATGGGAACTTCGTGGGCGGGTGTAAAAAGGGAGGCTTTGAATAGATTGGGGAGGAGGAGGAGCATGCGTAGCTGTGTTGGCCTCAGGTGGCTTGGTGCTGCGATGAGTTGTTAGTAGTAGTAGTAGTAGTATTTTCTTAATGTCCTTCCTAAAACCATTTTACAAGTTGAAGTTCCCATCCTTTTCATCCGCAACTATGCTTTACAGCTGTTCAATGCCACAACACCAAGCAATACTTTTCAAAAGACATTTCAGAAAAAGGTATTTTCTTAATGTCCCTTCTAAACCCATTTTACAAGTTGAAGTATCCATCCTTTTCACCCACAACTTTACTTTACAGCTTTTGAATGCCCCAACACCTAGCAATATTTTTCAAACGCCATTTTAGAACCAGTTCCTTTCTTAATGTCCCTCCTAACACCATTTTACAAGTTGAAGTACCCATCCTTTTCACCACATTTTTACTTTACAACTTTTTTCTTAATGATCCTCCAAAACCCATTTTACAAGTTCAAGTACCCATCTTTTTCACCCAGAACTATACTTCACAGCTTTTTGAATCCCCCAACACCAAGTAATACTTTTCAAAAGGCATTTCAGAACAAGTTCTTTTCTTAATGTCCCTCCTAAACCCATTTTACAAGTTGAGGTACCCATCCTTTTCACCACAACTTTACTTTACAACTTTTTTGCACGCCACAATATCATGCAAGTTTCCACTTCAGTTCAGATTTTTCTCAAAGAGATGAAAAAATTTAAAA
Source organism: Artemia sp. Qi Xiang Cuo (assembly GCF_049724085.1). NCBI lineage: Eukaryota > Metazoa > Arthropoda > Branchiopoda > Anostraca > Artemiidae > Artemia > Artemia sp. Qi Xiang Cuo. The sequence continues at coordinate 49,966,980 of NC_142807.1, read as the reverse complement.
TACTTTTCCAAATTTTTCATAGAAGATAGAAAGTTCAAGTTATCTTCTGAATTTTATGAAAGAGCTTACAATTCAATTCTAATTTCTCCAAAGAAAATAAAAATCTTCCACTTCAGTTCATAATTTCACAAAGACACAAGGAAACTTAAAGTTCTATTTGAAATTTTCCGTAGAAGATAGAAAAAGCTATACCATAGATGTGAATATTTTCCCGGAAGATAAAAATTTCTACTTCAATTTTAAATTTTCTCAGCGAAGTGAAGAAAAGTTCAAGTTCTAGTCATCATGCAAGATTCCACTTCAGTTCAGATATTTCTCAAAGAGATGAAAAAATTTAAAGTTCTGTTCCAAATTTTTCATAGAAGATAGAAAATTCAAGTTATCTTCTGATAACTTGAGTTATAGTTCAAGTTATCTTCTGATAACTAGATTAAGTTATAACAGGTTAGGTTAAGTTAGGTAAGGTTAGCCCACGTACGTTTGCGTACGTAGGCTAACCTAACCTCACCTGACTCTTTGAACCTGACTCTTTTTCATCTCTTTGAGAAGAATCTGAACTGAAGTGGAATCTTGCATGATGACTAGAACTTGAACTTTTCTTCACTTCGTTGAGAAAATTTAAAATTGAAGTAGAAATTTTATCTTCCGGGAAAATATTCACAACTATGGTATCGCTTTTTCTATCTTCTACGGAAAAATTTCAAATAGAACTTTAAATTTCCTTGTGTCTTTGTGAAATTAAGAACTGAAGTGGAAGAATTTTATTTTCTTTGGAGAAATTAGAATTGAACTGTAAGTTCTTTAATAAAATTCAGAAGATAACTTGAACTTTCTATCTTCTATGAAAAATTTGGAAAGGAATTTAAAATTTTTTCATCTCTTTGAGAAAAATCTGAACGGAAGGGGAAACATTCATGATATTGTGGCGTGCAAAAAAGTTGTAAAGTAAAGTTGTGGTGAAAAGGATGGGTACCTCAACTTGTAAAATGGGTTTAGGAGGGACATTAAGAAAAGAATTTGTTCTGAAATGCCTTTTGAAAAGTATTGCTTGGTGTTGGGGCATTCAGAAATCTGTGAAGTATAGTTCTGGGTGAAAAAGATGGGTACTTCAACTTTTAAAATGGGTTTTGGAGGGACATTAGGAAAACAAGTTGTAAAGTAAAGTTGTGGTGAAAAGGATGGGTACTTCAACTTATAAAATGGTTTTAGGTGGGACATTTTGAAAGGAACTGGTTCTGAAATGCCTTTTGAAAAGTATTTCTAGGTGTTGGGGCATTCAAAAGCTGTAAAGTAAAGTTGTGGGTGAAAAGTATGGGTACTTCAACTTGTAAAATGGGTTTAGGAGAGACAATAAGAAAAAACCTTGTTTTGAGAAGCTTTTTGAAAAGTATTGCTTAGTGTTGTGGCATTCAAGAGCTGTAAAGTATAGTTGTGGGTGAAAAGGATGGGAACTTCAACTTGTAAAATGGGTTTAGGAAGGACATTAAGAAAATAACTTGTTCTGAAATGCCATTTGAGAAGTATTGCTTGGTGTTGGAGCATTCAAAAAAGCAGTATAGTAAAGTTGTGGTGAAAAGGATGAGTACTTCAACTTGTAAAATGGGTTTAGAAGGGACATTAAGAAAAAAAACTGGTTCTGAAATGCCTTTTGAAAAGTATTGCTAGGTGTTGGGGTATTCAAAAGCTGTAAAGTAAAGTTGTGGGTAAAAAGAATGGGAACTTCAACTTGTAATATGGGTTTAGGAAAGATACTAAGAAAATATCTTTTTCTGAAATGCCATTTGAGAAGTATTGCTTGGTGTTGGAGCATTCAAAAAAGCAGTATAGTAAAGTTTTGGTGAAAAGGATGAGTACTTTTACTTGTAAAATGGGTTTAGCAGGGACATTAAGCAAAGAACTAGTTCTGAAATGCCTTTGAAAAGTATTGCTTGGTGTTGGAGCATCCAAATGCTGTAAAGTTGTGGGTTAAATGGATGAGTACTTCAACTTGTAAAATGGGCTTAGGAGTGATATTAAGAAAGAAACTTGTTGTGAAATGCCTTTTGAAAAGTATTGATTGGTGTTTGAGCATTCAAAAAGCTGTAAAGTAAAGTTGTGGGTGAAAAGGATGGGTACTTCAATTTGTAAAATGAGTTTAGGACTGTCACTAAGAAAAGAACTTGTTCTGAAATGCCTTTCGAAAAGTATTGATTGTTGTTTGAGCATTCAAAAAGCTGTAAAGTAAAGTTGTGGGTGAAAAGGATGGGTACTTCAATTTGTAAAATGGGTTTAGGACGGTCACTAAGAAAAGAACTTTTTCTGAAATGCCTTTGAAAAGTATTGCTTGGTGTTGGAGCATTAAAAAAGCTGTAAAGTAAAGTTGTGGGTGAAAAGAATGGGTACTTCAACTTGTAAAATGGGTTTAGGATGGACATTATGAAAAGAACTTGTTCTGAAATGCATTTGAAAAGTATTGCTTGGTGTTGGCGCATTCAAAAGGCTGTAAAGTAAAGTTGTGTGTGAAAAGGATGGGTACTTCAATTTGTAAAATGGGTTTAGGGGGCTATTATGAAAAGAACTTGTTGTGAAATGCATTGAAAAGTATTGCTTGGTGTTGGGGCATTCAAAAAGCTGTAAAGTAAAGTTGTGGGTGAAAAGTATGGGTATTTCAACTTGTAAAATGTGTTTAGGAAGGAGATTAAGAAAATAACTTGTTCTGAAATGCCTTTTGAAAAGTCTTGCTGGGTGTTGGAGCATTCAAGAAGCAGTATAGTAAAGTTGTGGGTGGAAAGGATGGGTACTTCAACTTGTAAAATGGGTTTAGTATGGAAAAGAACGTGTTCTTTTGGAAAAGAACATTATGAAAAGAACGTGTTCTGAAATACCCTTTGAAAAGTATTGCTTGGTGTTGCAGCATTCAAAAGCTGTAAAGTAAAGTTTTGGGTGAAATGGATGGGTTCTTCAATTTGTAAAATAGGTTTAGAAGGTACATTAAAAAAAGAACTTATTGTGAAACAACATTTGAAAAGTATTGCTTGGTGTTGGGGCACTCAAAAAGCTGTAAAGTAAATTTGTGGGTGAATAGGATAGGTACTTCAACTTGTAAAAATGGGTTTAGGATGGCCATTATGAAAAGAACTTGTTCTGAAATGACCATTGAAAAGTATTGCTAGGTGTTGGAGCATTCAAAAAGGCAGTATAGTAAAGTTGTGGGTGAAAAGGATGGGTACTTCAACTTGTAAAATGGGTTTAGGAAGGACATTAAGAAAAGAAATTGTTCTGAAATGCCTTTTGATAAGTATTGCTTGGTGTTGGAGCAATCAAAAAAGCTGTAAAGTAATGTTGTGGGTAACAAGGATGGGTACTTCAACTTGTAAAATGGGTTTAGGAAGACATTAAGAAAAGAACTTGTTCTGAAAATATATAATCATGCCCTTTGAAAAGCATTGCTTAGTGTTGGAGCATTCAAAAGCTGTAAAGTAAAGTTGTGGGTGAAATTAATGGGTTCTTCAATTTGTAAAATAGGTTTAGGATGTATATTAAAAAAAGAACTTATTGTGAAATGATATTTGAAAAGTATTGCTTGGTTTTTGGGCACTCAAAAAGTTGTAAAGTAAATTTGTGGGTGAAAAGGATAAGAGCTTCTACTTATAAAAATGGGTTTAGGATGGACATTATGAAAAGAACTTGTTCTGAAATACCCTTTAAAAAGTCTTGCTTGGTGCTGGAGCATTCAAAAATACTGTAAAGTAAAGTTGTTGGTGAAAAGGATGGGTACTTCAACTTGTAAAATGGGTTTAGTAAGGACATTAAGAAAATAAATTGTTATGAAATGCCTTTTGTAATGTATTGCTTGGTGTTGGAGCATTCAAAAATGCTGTAAAGTAAATTTCTTGGTGAAAAGGATGGGTACTTGAACTTGTAAAATGGGTTTAGGAAGGACATTAAGCAAATAAATTGTTCTGAAATGCCCTTTGAAAAGTATCGCTTGGTGTTGGCGCATTCAAAAAGCGGTAAAGTAAAGATGTTAGTGAAAAGGATAGGTACTTCAATTTGTAAAATGGGTTTAGGACGGTCACTAAGAAAAGAACTTGTTCTGAAATGTTTTTTGAAAAGGCATTGTATTGCTTGATCTTGGGGTGTGCAAAAAGTCGTAAAGTAAAGTTTTGGGTGAGAAGGATGGGTACTTCAACCTGTAAAGTGGGTTTACGATGGACATTGAGAAAATAACTTGTTCTGAAAAGATATAATAAAGCCTTAAAAAAGTATCAAAAAATGGGAGGAGACTATTTGGGGGTCTGGGGGTGCTTTTGGGGGTCCGGTGGGCCCTTGGGAGCCAGATGGTCCTTTGGGAGCCTGGGGGACCTTTGGCGCCCGGGGGCTGCCTTCGGGGGTTGGGGTCGGGGCATCGGAGCCCTTTGGGTTTGGGGTAGGGGACCTCACGACACTGTTCAAATGGAACCTGTGTATTATAACGACCACAGAGTTTCACCCTCAAATCCGCTTCTAAATCCTCTTCTAAAATCATCTTTTAAAATGTCTCTAACTGTTTCGCCCAAATAATTCCCTAAAATGTCTAAAACGGTTTCGCCCAAATAACCCCTAAACGTAATTTCTGCGTGTTCGTTTTGTTTTGACATCACTGCGCTGTCACATTTGAAATTCCTATGAAATCCTTTCCCGCGTTAATCTCTTCATCTGTAAGATCATAACATTCGCCCGGAGATAATTCCCCTTTCGTGACAAATCAATCAACCTTGACATCATCCGTCAGACATTAATAAACTTCGCCTGGAAACAATTCTCCTGGACGAACACCAATTTCTCGGAAACGTGTTCTTCCTGGGGATTCCATGCCCATATATGGTGCCCCATCGGACTGACAACACAGGTGTTCTCCCTGGGGACTACATGCCCATATATGGACTGCCGTTTGTAGTTATAGGGTCTTCTCTACTCTGATGAGCTTTCAGCAATTAATATCATTCTACATCAAATACATCAAATATTTAGTTTAATTTATTATCTCTTTTTAAAGTTGTTACTGACGAATGTAGTTTCACTATAAACAAGTGTTTGGATACTGCCTCCTTTCCTAACTTTAAATAAAAACCAACGCCTACTGCGTCATTGACGCTTAACTGAAAACGGATTATATATAAATATTTTCTTTTCCAGTTCTTACAGCATTGAAAATAAAATTACAATAACAGTGAAATAAATTTTTGAACTGATGGATCTTTGAACAATTAATATCATTATTCATCAAATATCTAATTTGCTGTTTTTTATACTTTCCAAGACTATTCAAGACGCATATAGTTTTCAGTAAGGCGCCAATAACGCGGTAAGATTTAGACGTTTACATTGAGAGAAGGAGGTCATACCCTAACTCTTGTTTGTGGTGATTTTGTTCGTTTCAAGCTTGATTTACATATTCAATTTAAGTTTCACTTCTTTTAAGATTTATTTATTAATTTACATTAATATCTATTGTATGTTTGTTTGCATTGATTCTTTATTTAATTTCTGTTCGTTATAAGTTTCATTTGTATTCAATGGGAAAATATTTTTTTCATCTTAAGCTTGATTTTCATATTCAATCTAAAATTTTTATCTAATAAATTTAGGTCGTGGAGGAGGGAGGGGGGCTAGTTGCCCTCTGATCTTTTTTTACTCTTAATAAGAAGACAAGAACTTTTAATTTTTAATCAAATAAGTCCTCTCCTAAGTATATACGGGCATCCCTTCCATAAGAAGTATATATGCCCCTAGAGCATTACTCATAAGGCCTGCCTCCGGGCCCTGGTGGGTTCTTTCGACACAGAATTTTTTCTTATCTGACCTTTCAACTATTTTTAATGCCAAATATTTCAAAAACTCTCGGGGGTTTTTTGTTATTTAATTTTTGAACAATTTCCAAAACACTGGCTATCTTAAAATTTGTAGCGGACAGGATTGAGGAAAAAAGAAAGTGGGGCGAGGAAAATTCAACTCTCTGACTCTTAAAAAGTAAACTAGGACTTTCAATTTCCAATCAAATGAGCCCTCTATGAAGTTTATATGAGCATCCCTTTCATAAGAACCATATATGCCTTTAGGGCATAACTTAGAACGCCTTCCCCTGTGCCCTGGGGGGGGGGAGGTTCTATTGACACTGGATTTTTTCTTATCCGACCTTTGAAATATTTTTAACAAAATGCTAATCTCAAAATTTTCATCAGATGGGTTCTAAAAAGAAAGTATGGAGGGGAGGGGCTAGCTGCCCTCGGATCTCTTTTGACTATTAAAAAGTAAGCTCGAACTTTCAATATCCAATCAAATGAGCCATCTCTGAAGTTTATACAAGCATCCCTTTCATACGAACAATATATGCTCCAGGGCATAACTTACAGCGCCTGCCCCGGGCCATGAATGGTTGTGACAACACCTGAGTTTTTGTTATCTGACTTTTTGAGCAATTTTTAACTGAATGACTATCTCAAAATTTTTATTGGATGCATTTTTGGAAAAAGGAGCGTTGGGGGAGGGCTAGTTGCCCTCAAATCTCTTTTGACTATAATAAACTGAACTAGAACTTTCAATTTTCAATCAAATGAGCCATCTCTGAATTTTTTACGAGCATTTCTTCAATAAGAACTATATATTCCCCCAGGGCATAGCTTACAACACCTTCCCTGAGTTTTCGTTAAATGGTCTTTGAATTGCTTTTAAAAAAGCTATCTCACATTTCTGATCAGATGGTTTTGAGGAAAAAGAGCGTGGATGGGGGAGGGGCCTAGGTGCCTTCCAATCTCTTTCCACTTTTAATAAGTGAACTAAAACTTCCAATCAAACAGTTCGTGGTAACGAACTGTAAGTAAGGAGCGACCCGGCTCAACAGAAACTGAAACTATAAAAAACGGAATTTTGATACTAACAGATACATCAGAAGAACCATATTTTTATGTTGATTTCAAATATATGATTTTCATCAAGTTTAGTTTTACCCATATAAATTACGCGCCTGAGTAAATTTGCCTTATTTTCGAAAAAAGAGGGAAACAACCTCCAAAAGTCATGAAACTTTAATGAAAATCACACCATCAGATTCAGCGTATCAGAGAACCTTGCTATGCAGGTTTCAAGCTCCTATCTGCAAAAATGTTGAATTTTGTATTTTTTGCCGCAAGAAAGATAACGGATGCGTGTTTATTTATTTTTTTTCCAGGGGCACTGGATCGTATCGATCCAGTAGTCCTAGAATATCGTGAGAGGGCTCATTGGAACGGAAATTAAAAGTTCTAGTGCCCTTTTTAAGTGACAATAAAAATTGAAGGGCAACTTGGCCCCCTCCCACGCTCATTTTTTTCCCAAAGTCGCCCAAAGTTTTGGAAATTAGGTCTTTAAGGATGAAAACCAAACCCTCCCCCCCCCCCAACAACCCTCAGGGCAAAGGTTGGAAGTTACGCTCTGGGAGCAGGTAAGGTTTTTATCGAAAGCGATATTGTAAAAACATCAAAAAGGGCTCATTCAATTGAAAATTGAAAGGGTTAGTGCGTTTTTAATAGTCGAAAGTTATTGAAGAGCAACTAACCTCCCTCTTACGCCCACCATTTCCTCAAACATATCTAATCAAAAATTTGAGGTATCCATTTTGTTCAAAGTAGTCGAAATTTCTGGAAATTAGGTCTTTTAGGATGATAACCCCCTCAGAGCCCTTAGCGCAAGGGTTGTAAGTTATGGCCTGAGGTCATATATGGTTTATATATAATCAGGTATAATCAGGTTAAACCTAGTTTTGGAGAGGAAATTTATTTTAAATTCAATTTACCGGCTATGATTTTATGTCAATGGATTCAGCTTAGGGCGAATTGCCTTCCAATCCAGAGTAGACAAATGGCGTTCGACAGGGGGATAGTACATCCTGATGGTCGGTATGTGTGTCCTCTTTGTAGGGATGAGGACGAAGATTTGGACCATTTTCTCCGAAAGTGCCCGGTGCTCTCTGATTTAAGGGAAAATTACTTACATGGGATTGTTTTGCTGCTTCCAAATATCTTACAAAGTAGTAATCTAACCACAGTATTTCGCATTGGTGCGTACATAGAGAAGGGATTAAAAAGAAGGAAATTTTTTTACAATTAATTATTATTAATTATATGGAATTAAAGTTATTTTTTTTTTTGGTATTTTACCAGAAGGTATTTTTTGCTATGTATTCATGTTAATGTGTGTTTGTAATTTGCTCTGTTGTAATTTTTCTATTTTCATATTTTTTGTGTGTATATGGCTCTTGGGCTTTTGGAAATACACGATCTATCTATCTATCTATCTATAGAAAGCTGTTGTAAAAATTTCAGAAAGAGCTCATTTGTTTGGAAATTAAAATTGCTCTTTTCAATAGTTGAAAGTTAGTGGAGAGTAATTGACCCCCTCTCACGCCCACCATATCCCCAAACACATTCAATCAAAGTTTAGAGATGGTCATTTTGTTCAACGTAGTTGAAAGTTCTGAAAATTATGTATTTTAGGATGACAAACTCCCCTGGGCGGGGGGTTTGTCATCAAGTCCCCAGGGCAAAGGTTGTAAGTTATGCCCTAAGGGCATATAAGATTTTTATTGATAGAGTTTCCAAAAATCTTCAAAATGGGGTCATTCAATTGAGAATTGAGAGCGCTAGTGCCCTTTTTATTATTTGAAAGTGATTGGAGGGTAACTAACCACCCTCTCCTGCGCGAATGAAAATGAAAATTTCCAGATAGCCATTGTGTTCAACGTAGTAGAAAATTCTGGAAATTAGGTCTTTGAGGATGATCAAAATAGCGTATGTGTATCCAAGCTATCAAAGAAAGTAAACAGATTTTTTTGCGAATGGTATCAAGTTTTCCATTTCAGGTCAATTAGAGGAGGTATGAAACTAAATTAAACACTACTTTTTGTTTCCAGATTTTTAAAAGGGTATGTGTTGTTAAAAATTGCAGAACATTTTCCTCCAGCATACAAATAGCAGGCCAAACTATAAATTCTTAAGAAAAACAAAGGATTTAAAGTTTTATTTTCTTTTTCCCTGAAAAGACTATGTCAGTATAAAACAAACAGAAATCAATTAAAACACTTTTTCCACAAAATAAGTTTTTCAAAGATAAGTAAACAACCTCATTAAGCAAAAAATGAGCAAAAATAGATTCAAATAATCTATCAAGCGTGAAACTACAACAAATCAGCATTGATAAATAAATGAAACCCAAAACGAAACAAAATTACACTCAAACACAAAACGAGAAGAAATTAACATAAGTTTTGCTCAAAACCCCTATGCCTTCCGAAGGCCAGAACATAATTTGCATTTTACTCAAAAAAATACAAATGAATGTGCATTTCTGTTTAATATACATAAACTGATGTTTAGTAATCAAAATGTTAACATTATTTGATTTATTAAAGTTATAAAAGTAAAAACTTTTTTTTCAGCAAAGTGTAAACATGTTTTTGCCTTGGAAAGGCATAGCGTTTTTGAGCCCAGCTTATGCTAGTTTCTGCCTACCAATCTCTTTTGACGCTCAAAAACTGATTTAAGAATTTCTATTTGCAATCAGATGAGCCCTGTCTGAACTTTATGCGAGCATCCCATAAATAAGAACTATATATGCACCCAGGGCATAACTTGCAAAGCCTGCCCCGAAGCCATGGGGGATCGTGTTGACCCGGAGTTTTCATTAGATGATCTTTAAGCTATTTTTAAAAAAAAAGACTATCTCAAAGTTCTTTTCAGATTTGATTTAGGAAAAAAGAGTGTTTAGGGGGGCTTTTTGCCCTGCGATGTCTTTTGACTCTTAAAAAGTGAACTAGAACTTTCAATTTACAATGAAACGTGCCTTCTCTGTGGTTTATACGAGTATCCCTTCTATTCCTCTCTTCCGTGTGATTTTCTTTCAAAAAAAATATAAATATAAATAAATAATACGTTGTGCCCACGTCACTCTTTCCTAAGGTAGTGGTATTACGCTGCTTAAGATGAAGTATTTATAATAATAGTTCCGTCAAATTTATTTTTCCTAAGCATATAGTGCCATTTCTCTCTCTGATTTACGCTTTATATAAACTTCTGTTGGTAAAAATTATTTATTAAAAATGATATTTTTGTTTTATGACCGGTCTATCCAGTTGATATTCGCTTTACTTATCTTTTAATTTTGTTTGCTGTTTACCGTTTTCACCAATCATATAACAGCAGGACAAAATTTAAATAGTTAACGTAAAATTGGAAGTTTAACAGCTATTCAGAGGCAATGTTTAACGCCTATAGTAAAGGTAATACGGTTCCAATGTTTTATTGTTTTTTTGCAGAGCACTTCACTTACAACGGGGCATCACTAAAACACCGGAGGGGGCTCTTTCAATTGGAATATTGGAAGCTTCAGTGCCCTTTTTAAGAGTCAAAAGTGATTAGAAGGCACTTAGCCCCCTTCAAGCCCTTGCTATCACAATGTATCTGATAAAAATTTTGAGATAGTTGTTTTGTAAAAAATAGTTCAAAGATCACACAGAGGGAATGAATAGAAGGAATACTCGTATAAACCACATAGAGGGCACATTTGATTGGAAATTGAAAGTTCTAGTTCCCTTTTTAAGAGACAAAAGAGATCGCAGGGCAACAAGCCCCCCTAAACACTCTTTGTTCCTAAAACAAATCCAATAAAAACTTTGAGATAGCCATTTTTTAAAATAGCTTAAAGATCTTATAATGAAACCTTCGGGGTCAATACGATCCCCCATGGCTCGGGGGCAGGCATTGCAAGTTATGCCCTGGGTGCATATATAGTTCTTATTTAAGGGATGCTCGCACAAACTTCAGAAAGGGCTCAACTGATTGTAAATAGAAATTCCTAAATCAGTTTTGAGTGTCAAAAGAGACTGGTGGCAACTAACCCCCCTCCCCCAGAACCTTTCCCCCAAATTTATCATGTGAAAATTTTGAGATACCCATTCGGTTAAAAATAGTTCAAAAGTCAGATAACAAAAACTCAGGAGTCAACGCAGCCCCCCGGGCCCAGAGCAAGTGCTGTAAGTTATGCCCCAGGAGCAAATATGGTTCGTATGAAAGGGTCGATCGTAAAATTCATAGAGTATTTTTTTGGATTCGAAATCAAAAGCTCTAGTTAACTCTTTAACATTCTTTTACTTAAATAACCAATTCTATTACTTAGAATTATCAATCTCTTACTTAAATAGCTACAAGTTCTGCAAAATTAGTCTGCCTTTTTTATTATAATTGTGGAGAAAATAGAACTCAAAGGTAAGCGAGAATTTTAATTAAGGATTGGTTGGTAGACCGTGGTCGCCTTCAGGGATTAGGGGTTATGCACTTCTAATGGATGTTGTTTTCACCACAAACAAGAGTATGATTACTGCTCGTTTTGCTGATGGTAAAAGTATCAATTTCTTAACTTAAAATTATCATTCCTTTACATAAGTGGCTACATAGTTCTGCAAAATTAGTTTACCTTTTTTTTTATTTCAATGACTTGAAGAACAGAATTCAAGCACAAGTAAGAATTGGATTGAAGATTGGTTATTAGACCGCGGTCGTTTTTAGGGACTAGGGGTTTTTACTTCTACTGAATGATGTCTTCACAACAAACAACAGTATAGTCACTACCTGTTTTTCTAACGGTAAAAGTATAAGGCCTTCTGCGTATTTACTGAAACGAATTATATTACAAACTTTTCTTTTGTTCTTACTTAAATATTAAACATATTTTGAAAATTGCAGTGAAATCAGACCAGGACTTACAAATAGGCCGACTAGGCCCTGTGGTTTTCACTATTCCTGAAGTTTTGGGGCTTTCCCCAGGAAATCTTCCAAAAAAGGAGCGGAAAAACAATTGAGCCTAGAGGCATCTAAGCTTTAAATCCGGCCGGGGTGAAACAAATTCTTGAGCTGGTGAGGTTTCAGCAATTAATATCACTATATATAAAATATTCAGTATAATTTTTTAGTTTTTACCAAAACTGCTAATTTATTTTAGAATGAAAAAAAAATATTTTTAATTTAGGAATCATAAAAACTGAAAACTTAGGCTATCAAAAATGGACGAAAATTAATCTAAAAAAACTTTCCGATATAGAACTTACAAAGAATGGTAAAGGCCAAATTAAACTTATTATCATAAGAAAGAGAAACATACAATAAATCGTACTAAAAAAAAAAAAAAAATTACTGTTAAAGAATAAATGAAACCCAAAATGAACCGAAATTAAATAAACAATCATAGCAAAAAACATACAACAGGTATTACTATAAATGAATAAATATATTGCAAAACGAGTAAAGCTTAAGTTGAATATACAAGTCAAGCTTAAAACAGACAAAAATGTTTTGCTATTGAGACATAAATGAAATAAAAAACAAACAGAAATGAAACAAACAATTATAGTAAACAAACATTAAAACGAGTGAAACTTAAATTGAATATGCAAATCCAGCTTGAAACAAACAAAAATTTCAACTAGGAAGAGTTTGGGTTTTGCCTCCTTCTTTCACTGTAAAAGTGTAAAAAATCTAAAGTCTAAAGTCTCAAGTAATAGTGTTGATAACTGAAATCAAGCCAGCGTTTTAGTTGTTCAGTATCTAAACAATATAAAAAAAAATTGAAAAAAAAAATGTTGCGAACTGTGACCCTCTGTTTTTTGTCGCCCAAATCGGGTCTCACGTAAACCTTTTGTTTGTTCACCTGAACCACCATCAGAATTACCTATATAGATGAACAAATAAATCCTAAAACGAATCTAAACTATTTTCCCAAACAAGTTCACCCTTACCTTTCCCCTTACTTTTAGGTTCGATTAAGAAAGTCGTCCATCTGGATATTTTAACGCCCAAACTTCATAGAGGACCAAATATTAATTTCTTCCTCTATATCTGGGGTCGGTTTTAAGTTTTAGCGCTGTTCTTTTGTTGTTGTTGTTTTTTCTAACATTTCTTTTATCTCAAGTTGATTTACGTCTTTTTTTTCTAGGTTGAAAATTGAAAAGCTGAGCAGTAAATTTCGAAAACTTCTGCTTAAGTCTGTATCTGTTGCCGTCTTTCTGTGTAATGGCATTCATTTTTACATACTAAGTCGTTGCAACAGATCAGCCTTCTTGTAATTTAAAATTTTAATTTTAAAATCAAGGGTTCTCAACTTTTCAGTTCATTTAATTCTCAGTAAAATTGCTGTTTATGCTCTTTTTTTTCCTTTTTACATTTTAAAAGAAATTGAACCCTTTACATTTTTGAATTTATTATCTTTTTTACTCATCCCTCGCTAAACGAATTTACTCCTCATCCAAGCTCTTCTGCTTATGCTCCTCATAGCCTCCGCTCCTCAGCCAAGGAACCGCTTCCTGAGTCAACAATTTAAAGAAAATGTATTTTATTTTCCCTTTATATTTATAAAAGTTTGTCCTCAAAGACTTAAATTCCAGAATTTTCAACTACGTTGAACAAAATGGCTATCCCAAAATTTCGATTGGGTGTGTTTGGGGAAATGATGGGCGTGAGAGGGGGGTTAGTTGCCCTCCAATCGCTTTCGACTATAAAAATGAGTACTAGCCCTTTCAATTTTCAATCGTATGAGCCCTTTTTGTAGTTTCTACGACAAAACTCTCTATAAAATCCTTACCTACCCCAATGGCATAACTTACAACCCTTGTCCTGAGGGCTATTTGTCATCCTCAAAAACATAATTTCTGGACTTTTGAACTACGTCAAAAAAGTAACTATCTCGAAATTTCGATTGGAAATGTTTTGATAAATGAGGGGCGTGAGGAAGGGATGGTTGCCCTCCAGTCACTTTTGACTATTAAAGAGGGTACCTTTCAATTTCCAAGTGAATTTTACCTATATGTGCAAAACGGTAACTTCAAGGTCACTCACAAGAAAAGAAAGCTTCAGCCCTCCTTAGAAAGTTATTCTGAAAAATAAAACACTTTGACTTACAAAAAAAACTACTTTCAGCCCCCCCCCCCCAAAAAAAACAAAAATTCAAACCAAAAAATGATTTCTTTCCGTTAAAAAATTCCAATGGATAACAGAGATTCACCCTATTTCTAAATATTTTTTTATTTCACAGGAAGCAATTAATCAAGAATAAATAAGACAGAGAGCCATAAAAATGACGGAGAAAAACTATAAACATTACTAATTTTTTAGCGGCATACCACTTAAAAATGTCTTAATAGCTTAATTTTTTACTCGTAATTTGTTTTATATTATGTTTAAAAGGTAATTACTTGGCAAAAAAAAAAAAAAAAAAAAAAAAAAAAAAAAAAAAAAACTGTCGTCCTAATCCAGCAATTGAGACAAATGTGCACTTGAACGAAGCTTTTACCTTACACATCTATCCAACTACCT
>NC_142807.1:49897007-49952123 GCF_049724085.1 Artemia sp. Qi Xiang Cuo | reverse complement strand
GTGAGGAAGGAAAACACCACTTGCAACCTTTTCATTCATTTTTGACCCATCAACAAACATTTGGAAGTGATTTTTATAGGTAATTGTATTAAGTTCTGCAAATTTTTTCTGAACAAAAGCAATGGGGGTTAAATCTTTATTCCATTTTGAAAATTCAGTATTTATTATGGGAGATGACCAATTCCATGGAGGGGATTGGGGGAAAGTAGGTGCAATAGACTTTGCTGGTACAGGGAACTTCTTTTGAATATTGGCATACTCATCTGCAATACCTCTATACATGGCTGGATTTCTTAACCAATTATGTAATGTGTGTGAGCTATTTGATTCAATTTTTGTAAGATGTTTTATCAAGAGAAAGCTACGTCTATCCCTTATTGTTGTTAATCCACTCTCCATAAGCAGAAACTTGGTGCTTGTGGGTTTCCTAAGACCAAATATGAGGCGTATTATATCATTTTGTGTTGTTTCAATTTTTTGCATCTGGGTCTTTGCACATGCACCATATACAATGAGCCCATAGTCAATATGGGGTCTTATATGTGATTTATAAAACTGGAGTAAGGTTTTCTCCTTACAAACCCAGGGTGTGGAAAGAAGTCTTTTTAGTATATTTGCTTTTCTATAACATTTTTTTATTGTGTTTGAAATATGGAGGTGGAAATTAAGTTTAAATTAAATTAAGAAATTAAATTCATCCATTCAGGAGTCAACTTTTTGAATCTATTTCTTCTTCCTGTGGACGTATTTTCGGTTACAAATTGATGTAGTATCATTTTGCCTGACGAGATAAATTCGCCAGATATAATTTGTTGATTCTCAACTCCGTATTCAGTCATTATTGGGTATAGGGATGAATGAAAAATTATTTGTTTTTGAGTAATTGGGTCTATAGGCTAAGTATGGGTACTTATGTATTAAAATCAAGCAAAATTAAAAATACTAAAATATTAAATTTGTAGTATAATGTAGTAAAAAAAATTGGATTATAAAAAAAAGTTTTAGTTAGCTAAGGGCAAAATTTTTTTTTTTTTTTTTTTAATATTAAACAGTAAGGGGTTATTTACTAAATTTTATTTTAGCAAAATGTCACTCTATTTTTGTTAGTGTATTAATTGTTTAAATAAGAATTTTACTCACACTATCCTTGGAGTAACTTGCCAGTTTTTTTTTTTTTTTTAATAGTCCCAGTGATTTAATGCACCTGAAAGTGATATGTAATATAAAGGTTAGATATTGCGTGCGGATATAATATAAGGATTAGTACATTTAAACTTATTTATATATCTAATTTTTCTGGTTTTTTCACTACCCTGCCGGATTTGGTTGTTATTTCCTTGGTTGATTGGGGCTTGTCTTTTTTTGGTTTGGCTAACGAGATTATGTCGAATTTTTTATATTGTTTATTTAGAAATTTTTGACCTTTTAGTTTTGCCTCCTGACCATGGAATGCCGCCGAAGTTGGTTTTGAACTTTTTGGATCTCTGAATTTTTCCTGGTCAGATTCGCCTTCCGATTCTGATGTACTTAATGATTCAGGGTCTGTAATGGGGGACTTTTTGGACTTGGGGGTAGAGCCGGCCTTGCCTTCAAAAATTTCTTCTCCCCCTTGAAGTTGTAGGCTTATAAATTGCTTGTTTAGGAGGGACTCTTACTTCTGGCGGATTAAATGATTCCTGTGAACTCTCTGAAGAGTCAAAAGTTTTTGTCGGATTCCGCCATTGCTTGAAAGCAAAGTCTTCAGGGGGATGTGGCATTTGTTGTATCAAAGTCTCCTTCCAAGATGTCCAATTCCTTGGTTTGGCCTTTGATACCGTTATATCGTGATTATGCGATTTTTGAGTGTCCTCTGTCATTTCAGGATTTACCTTGAGTGTCCTGTGTCCTGTTATGATAGGGTAGTTTATTTTGTCCAATGTTTTTCTTTCTTCAAAATTTAGGAAATGTATTTGTATCTTTAAAACCTTATAAATGAGAATTGAGAAAAGTTTTGAATCTGAAAAAATATTTCTTGTACTTCATTTAATCAGTAGATTTATTTTGCAAGGTTCCACTTTCATAACACACAGATTTTTAAAGGTCATCAAAGTTCAGGATCCTCTAGAGAGAGGAGTGGAGGTCTGTATATCAAGATACCTTCCCAGGACATGCTTTAGCCTGTAGACCTATCCCTGAAAGTTTCATTTCCCTAACCTAACCCCTCCAAGATGGCAAGAAAAAACTAAAGTAGAATATTACCCATATATTCCTCTGGGAGCACCTTTGTACTCACTATTTTCCTAGTTTTTCCAGTTTTTCAGTCACATTTTCCAATATTTTGTCTTTCCTCAAGTCTGGAAAATGGTTTATAATATAAACACCAAGAGCCATGCAGATAACCTAATTTATCAAAACCTAACCTCAATTAATAATATTACACACTTTGCATCTTTTTGGTAGATGGTAGAGATGCTGTGTAACTTCTAAAGGCGGAACTGTCTCATGGTGGAAATGTCTAACGGCGAAGAAAAGCTGAAGGCTAAGTTACAACGCCGATATGGTCACTTTTGCAGTCATCAGTACCAAAATGACGCAGTTACACTGATAGGAAATGCCTTGCGCCAAGACATTATTTCAGAAGTGAAATCAGCTATTTACTTTGCTATTCTTGTCGACGAGACGAAAGATTTTTTAGTAAATAGAAATTAGCTATCCTGCTCTGTTCTATATCACAGGTAAAAGAAGTAGAACGACAAGTAGCCTGCTATCTTATCTACCTCGATTTGTGAAACTATATAAAAGCTTGGAGTAGATTTGATGTTGTGTACTGCCCAATGTTATGACGGCGCATCCGTTATGAGTGGGGGATTTAAAGGAGCACAAGCAAAGTTTAGGGAGAAGGTGCCTCATGCAGTTTATGTACACTGTCACGCCCACATGTTAAACTTAGTTTTTACTGACTGCCTAAAAAATATCAGCGAACTTTCGGAATTTTTCTCTGTGGTGCAAAGACCTTTCCCATTTTTATTCCAAGTCACTGCCCGTGTCAATACAGTATATATATCTGTCTTGGCTTTTCTCTGTCTACAATTGGCCATGTTTTGATGCAACCTACTGCAAAATACTTGATAACTTTAATTAAAAATCAACTGACTCGGTCGAGGGCTTCGGGCTTTTTCGAGACTAATCGTAACGCCCTTTGACGAGACAAATCCAACACTGTTTTTGCGTTTTCTTATTCAGTACTGGCAATTCTTGGAATTTCCATTGTTTTATTTGGTATGAATATACAAGGGTAATTGAATATATATTGAAAATAAAGTGCAATTATAAACTAAAGCAACCCTTGTTTTTTTTTTAGAATTTTATGCAATTTAAATGTTGTTTTTTCTCTTCAAAATTTATTAACTTTAGATTTTTTCTTTTATCAGTATTTAAAATAGTTTATAAAGCAAACACAAAGAGACATTTAGCTAACCTAACCTATACATACCTAATATAAATTAATACTATGATCCTGTTTTCATCTTTTAGGTATATTATGATTATGATGTTTAACGTCCCTTAATAGCACAATTTAAAATACAAAAATGGAATAAAATATATTTATTTTTCACAATTTTTAAAAAAATAAATGTGCAAAATTAAAAATAGTGATGATAAAGGTTCTCCAAGAGGACAACATGTTAACTAGGATTATTATTCATATTGAGGTAAGAATTGCTTTATTAACATGTCTCTTTATTATGGGGACTTGATCTAAATTTATACCTTAATTATTTTCAATAACATGAAAAAATGCGTAACATTCAATATTTTTATCTGCTCATGCAATGTCTTTTTGAAGCTTGTCTAAAAAAAGAATTCTTATTTATTTTATGTTGTTTTTATTTTATTTTACTATTTTTTTATTGTTAACTTCAATTTATTCCACTCCATAGCGAATTTTAGGTTCTTTTTTGTTAAGATAAAAAAAAAAATCAACTTAAATAAAAAATTTGTTATCAAATCACTATGCTAAAGTCCAAATTTTTTTCAAATTTTTAAATAACTCCCACGGATTCACAAAGACTGTTCAAAATATAATAAAAAGCTCTTTTGAAATTACTTAAAATAACTTTAGTGTCAAGAGCAAGGTATTAAAAAGGGGGCAACCCATGTCATATTTGTAACAATGTTTGTCTGTTTTAAGTTTTAATGAGTCTCTTTACTGTCAGTTGAAAACTTTGTTTCTTTAATTTAAATTCTGATAGTTTATTAATAATGATGGAATATTTGTGTTAATTGAAAATTCTCTTTCAGAATTAAAAAGTTCTAAATGGAAAGATCTTCCAATGTGACACGAGATAGGAGCTTAAAACAACCTCATCAGGATTCTCTCATACGCTGAATCTGATGGTGTAGTTGTAGTTAAGATTCTATTGCTTCTATTAGGTGTTACCTTTTTTGACAGTAAGCCAAATTTTCTCAGTCTCGTCACTTATGATTTGTAAATTAAAACTTGATTGAACTTATAGATTTTAAATGAGCATGAAAATCCGAGTCTCTTGATGTATCTATTGTATCAAAATGTAGTATCTATTGTAGTTAGAGTTTTAGTTACTTTTGAGGGTTGCTCCTTATTCACAGTTGGTTGCCACAAACTGTTTGATTTGACTATTATAAAGAACGGACAGGTTTCTAAGAGTATGCAAAAATATAAATGAATGTTTGAGCTTAAGTATGGCAAGTCATACTATAAAAAAAAAGCTCATTGTTGACCATGGGTTGTAATTTTCAATGATTTTTTCTTCTTTTTTTTGTCACCACTTAGTTGCTATGTTTATACACTCAGGAGGCGGATGCCTTTTGGACGGTTCATTGAGTGTTTGGACACTTGTTCTTATTTAGGATATTTTTATAAAAGACATTTTGTTGTTTGTTTTAGCAAATCAAGTCTCTTTGACTTCTTTTGTTATTCCTCATAGGTTTATGGGTATTTTGGTTTTTGAATATGTGTTTTTTTTTTTTTAAAATTCTACCCAAAAAAAAATTGTTGCTTCCATAAGAAATGGTTCTA
Organism: Artemia sp. Qi Xiang Cuo; assembly: GCF_049724085.1. Classification (NCBI taxonomy): domain Eukaryota; kingdom Metazoa; phylum Arthropoda; class Branchiopoda; order Anostraca; family Artemiidae; genus Artemia; species Artemia sp. Qi Xiang Cuo. The sequence goes on along the minus strand of NC_142807.1, from coordinate 49,947,085 downwards.
GAAAAGAAAAAAAAATTGTGTGCTTTTCTGTAGTTGCAGCAATCAATGGTATCTAATTAATACTTGCACAGGCTAGTCATCTCCATTAATAAGATTGGTATGCCCCAAAAACTACTTCTGGGAGTAATTTATAATTATATAACCTTATTTAAAGACTCTCAGAGATCAATCTCAAATTTCATGGCCAAGCCAGGTAAGGGAGATTTTACAAGATTGCAGATTGGGTGAAATATGGAATACATGATTAGATAGATAGATAAGATAGAAATTTATTGGAAAAAAGAATATCACAAACCCTAGTGGGCCAAATCTGCATTTCTTGGAAAAAAAAATAAAATAATAAAATAACAACACATTTTTACCACTGTAACAAAAAAGCATTTAATAGTCAGAAAATACAATTCATAAATAAAGGTTACAATTATAAAATATAATTCAGTTTAAATTTATTCCAGTACAGTGACAATCTTGCACAGAATTTTTGTCTCAAGACCCTTAGGTTTCAGTGCTAACACCGTTCAAGATATAAGTAGCAGTATGATTACAGTTATAGTAGTAGTCTTAGCTATAGAAGCAGTAGTTGTATGACTAGAAGCATTATTATTATGATGCAAAAATTGTCTTTTGGTTAGTTCAACATCACCCACAACAAGCGTTGTTAAGTTTTGATTTCAAGCCCGAAACTGTTCCTAAGATACCGCTGATATGCCCTTTTGACAACCAGCATACAGATAGCAGGATATCATCCATACAACTGAAATATTCTCTGAAAATTTTGCCATTATACCTTCATGGGCTGTGGATTTTGAGCTAGCCAGAAATCACTGGAAAGAGGCAGCAATGCTCTATCATAGCTAGTAGTATTATTGATATTTTAAAGGAGGTAATATACAACCACCCTTTTTATAGGAACTTTATGTACCCAAAGGGCATAACTTACATATTTTAAAGGAGGTAATTTGATTGAAAATATAAAGTTCTAGTGTCCTCTTAAGAGTCCAGAGTAATTGGAGGGCAATCCTTTTTGCTCATAATCTTCCACGCACTTCAAATCAAGATTTTGAGTCATTTCGTTCAGCATAGCTAAATGGTCTAGTAACTATATCTCTAGGTTATTGTGTAGGTAAACCTCCAGTTATGTAATTAGCCCATCATGTCTAAAAACTAAATGTTACTTTAAAATTAAATCAAAACACGCTGTTTACAGTATGGTTGGCAATAAGACATCTCAGCAATATACCAAGAACAACTGAGAGGATATTAAGTTCAAATTTTTTGAGCTGATTCAATTATTACTTCCTCTCTTAAATTTTACTAAATCAAAAGAGTGTAAATGTATCCGGGCTGTGAAAAAATATATATGAAATTTTTTGGTAATTTTAATAAATTGTTTTTATCAAGTCAACTAGATGATGTATATGAATAAATTAAACAAAACTATTTGTGTTATGATTTTCAGAAGAGTTTGTTGTTCAAAATTGCTGAAAAAAAAATTCTCCGGCATATAAACAGCAGGCCAAACTATAAATTATTAAAGGAAAACTTGAAAGATTCAAACTGTTTTTTTATTTTCCCCAAAAATATAATTATAAAAAGAAAATAAATTAGTTAAAAAAAAACTTTTTAATCAAAATAATTTTTTTAAAAAAAGTAAAAAAATCCATTAAACCAAATATGAAAAAAAAAAAATTAAAATAATATAAAAAAATACAATGACCACAAATCAATATCAGTAAATACATCTAACCCAAAACTAGCAGAAATTAAAATAAAAAACAGAGTCACTCAAAACAAGCATAAATTAATATAAGTAGGTCTCAAAACCCCTGTTCTTTCTAAAATCCAGAATATAATTTTTACTTTACTGAAAAAGATTGTTTTAGATATTTTCACTTTCATAACTTTAAGAAATCAAAAATTAACTAACATTTTAAGGAATGAATATCAGTATGTGTATGCAATTACAATGCAAACTGACAATGCACATTTTTTTCAGTAAATTCATTCAAATTTTTTGTAGTTAAAGTTATTATTAGTTTCTCCTGTTGCCCCAGGTATTACACTACTATAGTATTTTAGAATTAAGGAACCACAGATAGATATATGTAGAAGCAAGGGGTTGAAATTGCCTTGTCAAAATTAGAATCCTGCATTCATTTTGTTTAGCATAATTACAGGAGTCTAGGATCAAAGCCTCATTATCCAGAAAATGGTTCTTTGTGACAAACCAGTGTCTTCAAACAGACACTAATTGCTGTTGACTGCACCTTTAGTTAGTGTTTTGATGGCCTTTATTTAGCCAAGCTGTTAAAACTGTAATCCATCCAATCACCTAGGACAAAACAGTAAATCCAAACCAATAGTAAAGTAATCTTGTCTAAAATGGAGCAATTCAACATTAATAAGTTTGTATAGACATAGACCTAGACACAAACGTAGACATAGGCATCTTTTCTCCCATACCGTTTTCTACCTTATGTTATAAAAAAAACTTTTGTTCCTTTTTTTTACTAATAAAATCAACCAAAATCATGAGCTGCAAGTTTTCCAAAAATTTTTCTTTTGTAGGCTATATATATTTTTTTTTTTTGAAAATTTGGTCATTTCATTTGTTATTCTTTTTATCTTTTTATAATATAGAACAAAGAACAACCTTTCTTTCACAAAATATGTTGAATAAGAACAAGTATCCAAACACTCAATGAACCACCCAAAAGTCATCTGCCTCCAGATTTTATAAACAGAGCACCAAAGTTGTGACAAGAAAAAAATAATTAAAAATTATATTTAAAATTAAAACACATAGTCAACAAATAAAATTACAAACAAGGAGCTTTTTTTATAATAAAAAAAGAAGTAGGACTTGTCATACTTAGCTAAAACATTCATCTATATTTTTGTATACTCTTATAAACTCGTCCATTCTTGCTAATAGTCAAATCAAACAGTTTGTTTCAACCAACTGTGAGTAAGGAGCAACCCTAAATAGTAACTAAAACTCTAAAAATAGATTTTTGATACAATAGATACATCAAGAGAATCGGATTTTCATGCTCATTTAAAATCTATAAGTTCAATCAAGTTTTAATTTATCCATCATAAGTTACAAGCCTAGAAAATGTACCTTATTAAAAAAAAGGGAAACACACCAGAACATCCCTAGACTCATAACTAAAACCACACCATCATATTCAGCGTATGAGAGAATCCTACTGTAAAGGATTCAAGCTCCTATCTCGTGTCACATTGGAGGATCTTTCCATTGAGAAATTTTTCATTGGGAAAGAGAATTTTCCATGAAGCAAAGTATTCCAGCATTATTTATAAACAATCAGAACTTAAATTAAAGAAACAAAGTTTTCAACTGAAAGTAAAGAGAATCATTAAAACTTAAAACAGACAGAAATTATTACAAATATGACAGGGTTTGCCCCCTTGTTAATACCTTGCTCTTCACACTAAACTTCTTTTTTAGTACTTTTAAAAGAGCTTATTATTCTAATTGAAGTATTTGTGATTCAGGGGTCATTCTTGAAGAATTGGAACAAAATTTGGCCCTTAGCATAAAGTGATTTATTAACTAATTTTAATGTTGCTTTTTACTTTCAGTTTATTTTTTTTTTATCTTAACAAAAAAGAACCTACAATTTCATCTGGAGTTGACTAAAAGGAAGATAACCAGAAAATATTAGGAAAATAAAATAAAAACAACATTTAAGAAATAACAATTCTTTTTACAGACAAGCTTCAAAAAGATATTGCATGAGCAGATATAAAAAGATTGCATGTTATGCATTTTTTCATAATTAAGGTATGAATTTAGATCCAGTCCCCATCATAAAGAGACATGTTAAAAAAGCAAGGCTTACCTTATAATATGCATAATAATCCTAGTTAACATATTTTCCTCTTGGAGAAATATTATCATCACTATTTTTAATGTTACACAATTATTTTTTTTTAAATGTGAAAAATAAATATATTTGATTCCATTTTTGTATTTTCAATTGTGCTATGAAGGGAAGTTAAACAGCATCACTATCATCTACCAAAAAGATGCAAACCGGCTAATATTATTAATTTAGATTAGGTATGGATAGGTTAGGTTAGCTACATGGCTCTTGGTGTTTTCTTTATAAACCATTTTCAAGACTTAGAAAAGACAAAATCTACATTTCCTAAATTTTGAAGAAGAAAAAAAACATTTATATGGAATAAAATTCTAAACAAAAAGCAAGTGTTGCTTTATTTTCGAATTACGAAACTAAAAGTTTGAAGTTCAAACATCTTCTGTTCATCTAATACATACGAAAAGGAAGTGAAAAAAAAACAAAAAAACAAATAAAAACATAAAAAAGACTGTATACAAGTTAGATACCATGGCTTAACAAAAATTTAAAATCAGCGGTTACATCACTTCAGTTACAATTGATGTAACAAAAGTGAGTTAGTTCAATCTGCCTGGAACCATTGATCTTTTTGCAGTCACTATCAGTCCTGTCGTGCTGGCTGGGGCACTTGTGGCCGGTAGAGCCAGAACTTGACGAACGTAAACTGTCACTCGCGGGATCTGATACTAGCATTGAACCTTGAGGTCCCAAAGAATGCCGCAAATGAGCTTCTTCTTTGTATCTCCTGAAATAAGTTCTTTTATAATGGAGAACTAAGCTGCACCTTTACCATAGGTCTCCTGCGCCCTATACTACAGGGGGACCAAAACTGCATCTTTACCCTCTTTTCTTATCAAAACGGAAAAACCCTCCAAAATTCGTTTCTGATAGAAGTGGTCAAGTTATGAAGTTTCAAGTCAAAGTTTAAGGCTACTTCAACTTCAGTGTGCTCTGCTCACTGTGCAAAAAAAAAAAATGTAATTTATTTCTATATACATGTTTCTGTACTAGCTCTAGCTCTTTTCCAGATTAATTAAAAAAAAATTTCTTAAAATAAGTTTTTCAAAGAAAAGTAAGGAACTGTATTAAACAAAAAATGAGCAAAAATAAAATAATCTACCAAGCGCGAAACTACCACAAATCAGCATCGATAAATAAATGAAACCCACAACGAACAGAAATTACAATATTTAACCGAGTCAAACTCAAAACGAGCAGGAATTAACATAAGTTGGGCTCAAACCCCTCTGCCTTCCCAGAACAGAATTTGCACTTTAATGAAAAATATAAATGTTTACACTTTTATAACTATAATAAATCAAATAATATTAAGATTTTGATTACTAAATATCAGTATATGTATATTAAACTGACAATGCACATTCATTTGTTTTTTTTTCAGTAAAGTGCAAATTATGTTCTGGCCTTGGGAAAGCATTGGGGTTTTGAGCACAACTTATGTTAATTTCTGCTCGTTTTGAGTTTGACTCGGTTATTTATTATAATTTCTGTTCGTTTTGGGTTTCATTTATTTATCGATGCTGATTTGTGGTAGTTTCAAGCTTTGTAGATTATTTTATTTTTGCTCATTTTTTGTTTAATGGAGTTCATTACTTTTCTTTGAAAAATTTATTTTGTGGAAACAGTTTTCTTAATTATTTCTGTTCGTTTTATATTGACATAATCTTTTCAGGGAAAAATAAAATAAGACTTTAAATCTTTTCGTTTTTTTAAGAACTTATAGTTTGACCTGCTATTTGTATGCTGGAGAAAAATTTTCAGCAATTTTTAACAACAAAGACCCTTTTAAAAAATTTGGACACAAATAGTGGTGTTTAATTTACTTTCATACCTCCTCTAGTTGACCTGAAATGGAAAACTTGATACCATTCGCAAAAAATCAGTTTACTTTCTTTGATAGCTTGGATACATTTGCGCTATTTTGATTTGGTTAAATTTTAAGAGCAGAAGTAGCCCCGAAAGTTTGAACATAATACCCTCAGTAGTTCTTGGGATACTGATGAGATGCTTTATTGGGAATTAGCATTAAAACAGTGCATTTTGATTTAATCTTAAGGCAACATTTACTTTTTAAACAAAACGGCAAAGGGGAGGGTGGGCGGGGGAGGGGGATTAGTTTACCTCCAATCATTTTCGACTATTAAAAAGGATATCAGTCCTTTCTATTTTCATTCGAACGGGCGCTTTTCAAAGTTCCTACGGCAACTCCTTCGATACGAAGTGCCCTGGTCTAAACAACAACAACAACAAAAAAGATGATACATTATACCCACATCGATCTTTACTATAAAAATGTCAAGCCTTCCAATCACATGTCTATTAAAAAGAGCACTAGGCTTTTCGATTTCCAATCGAATGAGAACTTGAAAAAGGATTATAAGTTATGCCCAGGGGATATTTAAGATTTTATAGAAAACATGGTCGTATAAACTTTGGAGAGGCCTTGTTGGATTGGTAATCAGACGCTTTAGTACTCTTTTTGATAGTCAAAGTGATCAGAGGGCGGCTATCCCCCCACACAGACATGTTATATTGTCCCGTAATGCATATAATAGAAATTTTGAGATAGCTATTCTATTCAAAATACTCTAAATATCATAAAACAAGGCCTTTAGGGTTGAAACAAACCCCTGAGATAAGGGACAAAGGCTGTAACAGCAATTAGTGTCTGTTTGAAGACACTGGTTTGGTCACAAAGAACCATTATCTGGATAATGAGGCTTTGATCCTAGACTCCTGTAATTATGCTAAACAAAATGAATGCAGGATTCTAATTTTGACAAGGCAATTTCAACCCCTTGCTTCTACATATATCTATCTATGGTTCCTTAATTCTAAAATACTATATTAGTATAATACCTGGGGCAACAGGAGAAACTAATAATAACTTTAACTACAAAAAATTTACTGTCCTGCAAAGGATTTCTTCGTCTAAATCATAATAAAATTGTCTATTTCTCTTGTCAGGGCTTGGAGCTTATCAGGGAGGTTATCAAAATTCACAAAATAATTAATGAGAGTCGAACACATTTCATCCTTAATTTGGCTTCTCTTAATGTTTGTCAGCGATAAGGGGCAACTATTAATCTCGTTTTCTTCAATTTGAATTTTAGGTTTTTTCTTTTTTGTTTTCGTTTACTGGAATTGATGGCATTTATTTCTTTGTTTCCATCATCTGATGAGTTATTTTCGGGGTATGTACTCAAGTAATCACAGGGGCCATTTTGTTTACCGGCCAAGTGTTCAAATTCGTAGTCTAGATCTTGGATTTTCATTATCCATCTAGCTAAAATTCTCGTTGGATTTTTGAATGTGCTTAGGTACTGTAAGCTTCTATGGTCCGAACGCAACTTAAATTTTCGACACTAAATAATGTCTAAAATTTTCCAAGTGGTAAATTATAGATAATAGCTTCAATTACGTTGCAGAATAACTGCTTTCGCCTTTCGATAAAGTTCTACTTGAATAGCATATGATTTTCTCTATATACTTGGGGGGGGGGGGTTCTGTAGGGGGTAGGAAAAGTCTTCTTTGGGGATTAACTGGGAAAGGATTCCGCCGATGCCCAGAGCTGAGGCGTCAGTGGTGACTACAAATTGTCCTTTTTCAAAATCAGGTAGCGACAATACTGGTTCAGAAGTAAGTGCTTTCTTGAGTGTCTAAGGAAGTTTGAGCTTCCTGCGGCCAGGTAATGTTTTGGGGGGTCCTTTGGTTAGATCTGTTTGGGGTTTTGCAATTTGGGCGTAGTTACGTATAAATTTCCTAAAATAACTGGTTAAACCAAGAATGGCTCTTAATTGTTTTTATAGTTTTCGAGGGTTTGAGATTTTCTACAAATTTTATCTTCTCAGGGTCCGGTGATATTTGGCCTTGGGTCACTATCATTCCCAAGAATTTTATTTCGGATTGAAGTAAATTTACTTTTTCAGGCCTACATTTCAAATTGCCTTCTCTTGATTTTTCAAAAACTTTGGCTAACGTGGCTAAGTGATCCTCTGGGTTTTCTCCTACACAGATTACATCATCCACGACATGAATATTGTCTACGCCACGTAATAAATGTAACAAGGTCTACATAGTGCACTTGAACTAGTTATAAGTCCGAAGGGTACTCTTAAATATTCATAAGAGCCACACTCAGTCATAGAAAATGCCGTTTTATAAACGTCCTTATCTGCTATCTTAACTTTATGATAACCCTGTGTGAGGTCGAGAGATGTAAAAATTTTTTTTTTTTGTGATTACGAGTCCGTGATTCCTTATATCTAATAACAATTTATTAGATTTTAAAAAAAATTGCAGCGATTATAGCCTCATACGGGAAATTTTATGAAGTTTGTAGGAAAGATTCTATCATCTTTTGTCACATCTTGGCGTATTGAGCCTATTGCTTCCAGACCATGCCCTCTGGTGCTAGTTAAACTGGAAATATTAAAAAAATTTCGTCTCTTGATATATACTGGTAATCTATTAAATACATTCGAGTTGATTATGTTAACCAATGCACCGGAATCTATTAGCACTTTGAAGTAAATATTTGCAACACCAAAATCATTTAATATAGGTAATATATCATTATTATCGCTTAAAAAAGGTACAACTACTGGAAGGGACCTATAATATATACTGGCCTCCCGGGTCTCGGTTAGTTTTCTTGGGGGCCTGACTCATTTCCCTGTGCATTTATTTGATAGGTTGGTGTTTGACATTGGGGTTCGGTGGGAACTTCCCTAGCAAGCTGATTGACATTTGATTGTCTTGGTTGCTACGTATTATTACGGGGGATGGAATTTCTTGTGCCGACGGCTCGCGGCATTTGTTCATTTTGCATTGAAGGAAAATTTCTGCCCGTCGGGAAAAATATCTTCTGTCATCATTCGTATTCCTGCTAAATCTAGTAGGATGCACTGTCCGTGAATTGAATTGGTACATGTTTTGTCGCGTATTTGGGTGGGGGAACCGATAATTATTTTGTCTGTTAGGGGGAGGATTTGCGTAATCCAATCCCTGTTAGTAGGTGTTCGGAACAATGGTAGGCATGGGGGGTTATTCCTATAACTTCCTGACCCATTGGTATTTAAGTTTCTTCTCCTGAACAAACAGTTATTAAAACTGGGGGTTGCTAATGTATAGTTGTTTCTAGTACGGCATTCCCTGGCAATATGTCCTTATTTATTACATGCATAGCATATAATTGGGGGGTTATTTACGTAGTTTTCCGTATTCGTGGGTACAAAACGTACAATTCTTTGTCTTGTAGGGGTTGAGGATCTATTTTGGTTCGGTTTTGGTGAATTATTTCTTGAGAAAAAAGTGGGCGAAATTCCTCGTGATCGTCCCGGAATTGATTCTACGTTATTTATTCTACGTTATTCTACGTTATTTATTCTACGTTATTTATTCTTGACTTGTTGTAATTTGCCACAATCGTGTCAATTTCAACCATTCTCTCTACTTCCTGAACTGCCAGCTCTAATATTTGAATATTTTTTTATATTAACATTCGGTACAGTCGTGAGCCCAATCCTTGCAAGAAAGCCTTTAATACAATTTTATCAAATAAGGTACCAGCTTCTTTTCCATATTTAGCCTCAATGGATACCATTACTTTGTGTAGCTATTCCCTAACAGTTTGGGTTTCGTCCAAACATACAGTTCCGTGCATACAGTAGGTTTTAGGCTTCTGCAGTGAGGCGATGCCCAAACTCTTGTTTGTAGTTATTTTTATTCGATTCAAACTTGATTTGCATATTCTTTTTAAGGTTCACGCGTTTTAAGATTTATTTATTCATTTACATTAATATATATTGTATGTTTGTTCGCATTGATTGTTTATTTAATTTCTGTTCGTTTTAAGTTTCATTTATACTTTAATAGCAAAACATTTGCTTTCGTTTTAAGCTTGATTTTCATATTCAATCTAAGCATTACTCGCTTTAAGATCTATTCTTTCATTTATATTATTACTTGTTGCATGTTTTTTGCTATAATTGTTTATTTAATTTCTGTTCGTTTTGGGTTTCATTTATTCTTTAATAGTAATTTCTGGTCGTTTTTAGTTTGAATTTTAACAGTTATTGGTATAAACTGAGCTTAATTTTAAAATGGACTTTACTTTTCTTTGAAAAACTTATTTTTTGAATTTTTTTTTAAATTAATTTTAAGAAGAGGGGAAGGTGAAATAGAATCACAATATACCATATTAATGAAGGTTGTCAAAAAGGCGTATCAGCAACATCTTGTGAACAATTTTGTGTGGAGTAAAAACTTATAGATGTTGTTGTTGGGGGTGTTGAACTAACCGACAAACAATAATTACATGCTAATGCTACTCCTTTTATTCATGCTAATACTAGTTGTCTGCAAAATTCTCTTGGGGTGTCATATCTCTTCTGGATCAGATATTTTTAAAAGCAAGTTTTATTTTAAAAGTCAAAGTAGGGAGCGACGTTAAAAGTTAAAGCAGAAAATGTTGCATATATGAGCCCTGATAGAAGTGCTACTAATTCTACTACTGTGACTACTATTACACCAATGCCTAACAATATGAAGGTTAAATTGGAAGGCAATTTTAAGGAGAGGAACAGGTGAAAAAAATCACAACACACCGTATTTATGATGGTTGTCAAAAAGATGTATCAGCAACATCTTATGAACAGTTTTGTGTGAAGTAGAAACTTACAGAGCTTGTTGGGGGTGTGGTTGCCCCCCCCCCTCGGGTGTGGGTGCATTGGGGCGGGATAATCACTTGTAAAAGGTACCTTTTTTTCTTATAGGGGATTTGCCTGAGCAACCCAAAGTATTAATAAACTGTTATCCTGATTTGAAATCAGTAGAGATTGGGAGGAAGATCAAATTTGAAGGAATGGTAGTGGCACCGAACCAAATATACATAAAGATGGAAGTTGTAGAAACAGGTTGGTATGACCCAACTGGAAGACGAATATTGCCGCAGAAAAGGTTGCGTCGGACAAGACGAACGCCCTTCAGGTATATTATGAAATGACTTCAGGTATCTTATTGATGGTGCATTTAGGTCCTGTCCTTTCTAGGAGTGATCAAAAATATTTTTGTATGGAGGTGGGCGGTTTTTTGTTGAAAAATTTAAAACACACACAAAATAAAACACAGGACCCCCCTTCAACTGGGGGGGGGGGGGAGATTGACGAGCGAGTAGGTCTTCCTGCATCGTTATCCCGTCAAAAACTATGCCATATCCCAAGGGAACTGGAAATCAAGTTCGCGCAGAGATAAATGCCTCGCAGATTTATGATTATTTTAAATAAATAAATACGGCACAAAAAGATATATAAAGAGATAAAAATAAGGTTTTTTAAATCAAATATTATGTTATCTTTATAGTTAGTTTCAATTTTTATAAAATTCTTTCCGTCTATTTTTTTAGCCTTTATATTCAAAATTTTACTGCAAAAATGAAGCATTTTTGTTTTTATTTTTTTATGTTATAAATATTTTATAAATTAAACTCCGTTTCACCTTTTTTATTGTATTTGTTCATCGTTACGTATTTCAAAGAACCGTAAATTTGACTTGTACTATTTTTTAAGGCGCCAGAGACAGATATAGTAAAAGAAACGTTTGGTCTGGTCGAGGCTGTGTTTACAAATGTGAGCAGGGTGATGGCCACCCAACAGGAATCTGCTGACTTATTGACACCCTTTAGTGTCTTAGTAAAAGTTGAACAATTTATGTTTTTTTTCTTATTGTTTAGTAGCAAGCTCTATTCTTGTTTTTTTTTCGTTAGAACAGAGAAATTAGTTTATTTCTCTGTTTATGATGAATGCTATTTCTTCATAGAATAGATTTATGCGTAATCCGCTCGATATTACGGATCCATAGCATTTGGATATTCGTCCATATGCTTCGTATGGCTGTATGTTATGGGCAAGCAATTTTTATGTGAATTTTTGACGTGTTCAGACTCATCAAAATAAATCAATGTGTCTTATTAGTGGGTATGTCGAAGGTAAGCATAACATTTCAGCTTGCTTCGATAAGTTGCAAGTGTTGAATGTAGGACAGCTACGGCACTACCAAATAGGAATTTTTGCCTATCAACGCTAGAATAATATTAGTCACTAGGTTTTTTTTTGGTATTATTTTAGTGACAGTAGTTACACCTTTATGAAACTCGTCCTGCTAGTGACTTCATTGCTCCGAAACGAAGTGGCACCACGGCCAGCTTCCATACAAGATTTTCTTGACCTAATGTGTGGAACTCTGTTCCTGAGAGTATTCAGGTGGCTGAGCACCTGAGTTTATTTAAAAATTAATTTAAAAAAAACTATTTGTTAGGACAAAGTTCATAGCAGTTTTTTTCTGTTTTTTTTTATTATTTGTCGTTCCGTAGATGAGTGGTCTATACCACCCAGTCGCAAGAGTTTTTATAATTTTTATTGGGGCAGGTATTGGGATATTAGTTAAATGTTTCAAAATTAAAACCAATTTTTTCTAATCCCTAAATTGGAAGCCCTGACTGCCTGTATAATATTTCCAAAAACAATATTTTGTACTCAAACAGTATTTTAATAGCATATTCTTAACACAGACGATGTCAACTCTATTGTGATTACTGTGGATCAAATTTAAGAATTTATTCTATATGTGCGACACATATGCGAATAGTCTATGGTTTCCTCCTTTATTGAATAAAATAAATAAATAAATATTTTGTATTCCTCATGACAAGAGAAACTTCTCAAAACACCGAACCAAAAAGAAGAAGAACACTAAGAGAGTTTTTGGGTGACAGAGGATGTTGGAATAGTGCCTAGGATCAAAATTGTCCTCGGTCTTTTCGTACAAGTTTCCACTCTATGCAATGCACATAAAACATCTTCTTAGGATGAATAGGATAAAAAAAAATCTGACAAGATAAATGTTGAAAGAAAAAGAAATAAGAAGAGAAACTAAATTCCTTCTAAGTCTCGAACATATAAAGTACATATTTTATCAAAAACAGTATTCTTCCGTTTCTAAATACTATTCATACTTTCATTTATATCGGAGGTTTGCGTATTCCATATTAAAGAACCCTTATTGACAGTCAAAGATAATGTAAGGGCAACCAGATGAATGGAAGACCAATTTCAAAGGCTCTCAATGGTTCCGCACTGAACATGATATCAATAAATTTTGGTACACAGCTATAATTCTATAAAAAAAAACATCACAAGCTCAGATTCAGCAAAGAATTAGCTTTTAAAATATTGTAGTTACCATTCCTGAATAAACCTCAAATGAGGTTTTTCCTCACTTTTTTGTCTTTCGAAACAAGTTTTTAAACGTTCCATTACTACATTTGAGGTTCTTTCCTTTATTTATCTATCCATTTTTGTATTTTATTGCCCTGCAAGAGGTTGTCTAACTTCATTGTTATCAGAGGCAACGCTGTAACGTTGCCTATAGTAAAGGCCATACGTCTACTATGTTTTATTATTATTATTATTTTTTCCGAGAGGCACTACATATGGAAGAGGTTGTCGTAGAAACTTCAAAGGGGGATCATTCGATTGGAAATCGAGAGTTCTAGTGCCCTGTTTAATAGTCGAAAATGATTGGAGGGCAACTAGCCCCCCCTCCACGCCCATCATTCCCCAAAACACAGCCGATCAAAATTTTGAGATAGCCATTTTGTTCAGCGTAGTTGATTTCCAGATAGAAACTTTAATTTTGTGGAGGATACCCCCCCCCCCCACAACCCTCAGGGCAAGGGTTTTAAGTTATGGCCTGGGGGCATATAAGGTTTTTGTAGAAGAGGTTGTTGTAGAAACTTCAAAACAGGCTCATTCAATTCGAAATTAAAGAGCTAGTGCCCTTTTTAATAGTCGAAAGTGATTGGAGTGTAACTAGCCCCCCGCTCCCCCCCCAACCCATCATTTCCATGAAAACATCCAATCGAAATTTTGAGATATCCATTTTGTTCAGCGTAGTTGATTCCCACATAGAAAATATATTTTTGAGGAGGATACTGCCCCACAACCCTCAGGCAAAGGGTTTTAAGTTAAGCCCTGGGGACATATCAGGTTTTTTATAGAAGGCGTTGTTGTAGAAACTTCAAAACAGGCTCATTCAATTGGAAATTAAATAGCTAGTGCCCTTTTTAATAGTCGAAAGTGATTGGAGTGTAACTAGCCCCCTCTCCCCCCAAACCCATCATTTCCATGAAAACATCCAATCGAAATTTTGAGATAGCCATTTTGTTCAGCGTAGTTGATTCCCACCTAGAAAATATATTTTCGAGGAGGATACTGCCCCACAACCCTCAGGCAAAGGGTTTTAAGTTAAGCCCTGGGGACATATAAGGTTTTTTATAGAAGGCGTTGTTGTAGAAACTTCAAAACAGGCTCATTCAATTGGAAATTAAATAGCTAGTGCCCTTTTTAATAGTCGAAAGTGATTGGAGTGTAACTAGCCCCCTCCCCCCCCATGCTCATTATTTCCCCAAACACCTCCAATCAAAATTTTCAGATAGCCAGCCATTTGTTCAGCGTAGTTGATTTCCAGGTAGAAAATATATTTTTGAGGTGGACACTCCCCCACAACCCTCAGGGCAAGGGTTTTAAGTTATGCCCTGGGGGCATATAAGGTTTTTATAGAAGGAGTTCTCTTAGAAACTTCAAAACAGACTCATTCGATTGGAAATTAAAGGGCTAGTGCCCTTTTTAATAGTCGAAAGTGATTGGAGTGCAAGTAACCCCCCTCCCCTCCCTACGGCCATCAGTCCCCTAAACACATCCAATCAAAATTTTGAGATAGGCATTTTTGTTCAGCGTAGTTGATTTCCAGATTGAAAATATATTTTTGAGGAGGACATTCCCCAACAACCCTCAGGGCAAAGCTTTTAAGTTATGCCTTGGGGGCATATAAGGTTTTTATAGAAGGCGTTGTCGTAGAACCTTCAAAAAAAGGTTCATTCGATTGGAAATTCAAAGAGATAGTGCCCTTTTTAAGTCAAAAGTGATTGGAGGGCAACTAGCCCCCCCCCCCCTACGCCCATCATTTCCCCAAACACATCCAATCAAACTTTTGAGATAGCCATTTAGTTCAGAGTAGCTGATTTCCAGATAGAAAATGTTTTGGAGGAAGACACTCCTCCACAACTCTCGGCAAGAGTTTTAAGTTATGCCTTGGGGGCAGATAAGGTTTTTATAGTAGGCGGTGTCGCAGAAACTTCAAAACAGGCACATTCAACTGGAAATTCAGTGCTACTGGCCTTTTTAATAGTCGAACGCGATGTGAGGGCAACTAGCCCCCCCCCCTCCACGCCCATAATTCCCCCACACACATCCATTCAAAATTTTGAGATAGCTATTTTGTTCAGCGTAGTTGATTTCCAGATGGAAAATGTTTTTGAGGAGGACAATCCCCCACAACCCTCAGGTCAAGGGTTTTAAGTTATGCCCTGGGGGCACAAAAGGTTTTTTATAGAAGGCGGTGTCGTAGAAACTTCAAAAAAGGCTCATTCGATCGGAAATTTCAAGGGCTAGTGCCCTTTGTAATAGGCAAAAGTGATTTGAGGGCAACTAAACCCCCTCTCACGCCTATACATCCTATCATGGATGGTCTATACATCCAATACATCAATCTATACATCAATGGTCTATACATCCAATCAAAATTTTAAGACAGCCATTTTATTTAACGTAGTTTTAAGTTCTGGAAATTAGGTCTTTGAGGATTACAACTCCCCCAAAGCCCTCAGGGCAAGGGTTGTAATTTAAGGATTCTCCGAATCTTTCATATTATTTCTTATGGAAGGATAATCGTATGAACTTTAGAGAGGGCTGATTTGATTGGAAATTGAAAGTTCTTGTTCACTTTTTAAGAGTCAAAAGAGATTGAAGGGCAACTAGCCCCTCTCCCTCCTACACGCCCTCAATGCATCAGATAAAAATTTTGAGATGGACATTTTATTAAAATAGTTCAAAGTTCTGATAACAAAACTCCGGTGTCGACACAGCCCACCAGGGCCCAGGGGTAGGCGTTGTAAGTTATACCCTGGGGCATAACTTATTGAGGGGGGTTTATAACTTATGGGAAGGGGTTTTGTATGGGAAAAACACATAGGAAATCTATTATAATTATCCAATTATAAGGTTAAAATACATACTCTGTGATAGATAAAAAATTACTTTGGCACACAAATTCCTATTAAGGTCAATTCCAAACAGCCGTGATCCCTTTGTGTCAGCAAGTGAAATGATCTAAACTCCCTTATTGGAGCTATTTTTTCAATACATTCATTGTTGTCAATCGCTGTCCACAAGTTATGCAAGCTGTCTATTGTTCACATATAAGGTTTTTATCAAAGAGGTAATCGTATAGACTTTTATAAAAGCCTCATTCGATTTAAATTGAGTTCTAGATCCGTTTTTAAAGTCAAAAATAATCGGCCAGTAAGCACCCCCCCCCCATGCCAAAAAAAAAACTTTAAACTTTTTGCAAAAAAAAAACAACAAAACTTAATTTAAAAAAAACTCCTAAAAATAAGTTTTTCAAATAAAAGTAAAGGCCATTTTAAACTTAAGCTCATTTTATACTAATAACTGTTAAAATTCAAACTCAAAACGACCAGAAATTACTATTAAAGAATAAATGAAACCCAAAACGAACAGAAATTAAATAAACAATCATAGCAAAAAACATACAACAAGTAATAATATAAATGAATAAATAGATCTTAAAGCTAGTAATGCTTAGATTGAATATGAAAATCTAGCTTAAAACGACAAAAAAATATTTTGCTATTAAAGTATAAATGAAATTTAAAACGAACAGAATTTAAATAAACAATAAATGCGAACAAAACATAAAATATATATTAATGTAAATGAATAAATAAATCTTAAAACGAGTGAAACTTAAATTGAATTTGCAATTAAAGTTTGAATCGAATAAAAATAACTACAAACAAGAATTTGGGTATAGTCTCACTGCGGAAGCCTAAAACCTATTGCGTCATTGGCGCTTTACTGAAAGCGAATTATATTACAAATGTTTTTTTTGTACTTAATATTGAAAATAAATATTAAAATTACAGTAAAATTTTGAACTGATAAGCTTTTAGCAATTAATATCATTATGCATCAAATATTCAGTTTAATTTATTAGTTCTTTTCAAGATTGGTCAAGACAAATATAGTTTCACTACAAGCAAAATTTGGATACTGCCCCCTTTTTTAACTGTAAAAACCTAAAGCCTTCTGCGTCATTGGTGCTTCACTGAAAACGAATTACTCGTATATTACAAATTTATTATTTTCCAGTTCTTACAGCATTGAAAATGAAAATAAAAATTACAGCGAAAAAAAATTGAACTGATTGATCTTTCAACAATTATATCATTATATATCTAATATTCAATTTGATTTTGTTTATACTTTCCAAGACTGTTCAAGACTCATATAGTTTTGCTATTTTTTTAACTCTGCCATTTTTCGTAACTAATCGTGTTAGTTTGTTATGAAAACATTCTATGGCTTCCAGGCATTTCTATTTGAGCGGAAAACTGCACCTCAAACTTTGTGGAACATGCATTTTCTTGCATGAAACACCAAAATATAATAAAATGTCAAGTTTCGGAGTGTTCCACTACTCACAAGCAAGTGCCATGGGTATTTTTGAATCCGCATGGTCAATTTAGGGGGTGGAGGGTAGGCTAATTCTTGTAGCAGCCCCATTCCGTCGTGGTATGGTTCAAATTTTCAACACCTGGCGTCCGGACTATCATATAATCTACCAAGCTTACAACTACCCCAAATCAGTATCAACAAATAAATGAAACCCAAAACAAACAAAAATTAAAATAAATATTAGAGTCAAACTCGAAACGAGCATAAATTAATGTGAGTAGGATTCAAAACCCCTATGCTTTCTAAAAGCCAGAATATAATTTGTACTTCACTGAAAAAAAATTCAAATGAGTTTACTGAAAAAAAATGTGCAATGCCAATTTAATATACATATGATGATATTTATTCCGTAAAATCTTAATTAATTTTTGATTTCTTAAAGTTACAAAAGTGAGAATATTTCAAAGAATTGTTTTCAGTAAAGCGCCAATGACGCAGTAGGTTTTAGGCTTCCGCAGTAGGTTTTAGGCTTCCGCAGTGACACGATACCCAAACGCTTGTTGGTAGTTATTTTTATTCGATTCAAACTTGATTTGCATATTCAAGTTTCACTCGTTTCAAGATTTATTTATTCATTTACATTAATATATATTGTATGTTTTGTTCGCATCGATTGTTTATTTAATTTCTGTTCGTTTTAAATTTCATTTATACTTTAATAGCAAAATATTTGTTGTCGTTTTAAGCTAGATTTTCATATTAAATATATTCATTAATCGCTTTAGGATCTATTTATTAATTTATATTATTAATTGTATTTTTTTTGCTATGATTGTTTATTTAATTTATGTTCGTTTTGGGTTTAATTTATTCTTCAATAGTAATTTCTGGTCGTGTTTAGTTTTCAATTTAAAAGGTATTTTTATATACTGAGGTTAAGTTTAAAATTGCCATTAATTTTATTTTAAAAAATTATTTTTAGGAATGTTTTTTTTAATTAATTGTTATAAAAACACCGGCGTCAGAAATTTTTTTGTATTGTCAATTTTGAACGAAAACCGTTGGTACCATCATGGCAGTCTTGTAGTCTTATTGAGAAACAATAATTTGTTGTGAATGAGAAAATTAACGAGAAAATTAACCTTGTTTAAACTTCAAGCAGATAGAATGAAATTCTAGGCGTATCTCATCCCCAGTCTGTGGATGGCCATGGGACTGATACTATAGAGATGAAGGCGTTTGAAAATAAGTGCTACCAATTCCCGTATAAGCATTCATGGTCACTCTTTTTAAAAGGTATCTGGACCGTAACGTGCCGATGATTGCTAGTGGTTCTGCTTGCTAGTGGTTAGATAAGCTTTTAAGGCAAAGAAAATAAAGGCTGAAATCAAAGAGTTGACTCACGCAGATTAGAAATTATTGCTAACTTAAACGACAATCATCCTTTAATCAACTAAAAAATGCCACATGATGAAGTAGTATTAGAAGATCTTAAAAAAGGTGATAATAATTAAAATAACACATTTCAAGTTTCAAATTTTAACACAATTTCAAGTTTCAAATTTTAGGTAAGCGAATGTGGTGCATCAAACTTAAAAAAAACCTACATTCAAATATTTTTAAGGTTTTAGTGTAAACTCTGCAGACAAAACATTTTTAAAGATGTAGCAGTTTTTGAATTTACCCCGAACTAAGCGAATATGGTGTGACGAGAATATAAACTCAGTAAGGAGCGTAAACCAAATCAGGGCTAATGGAGGCAAAGAAATCTCCCGATAACCTTTTTAAAAAAAAGTATAAACTGTGGTTGAACCCGGAAGAGGAATCCCGACAAATCCAGGTACTCAAATTATTGTTATAAGTTAGGACTTGTTACAACTCAACTTTATTTTCACTTTTAATATTATAGATATGTTTTTAAACATGAAGCTAAACTACAATTTTGTAGGAATGTATATGTATCCGAAAGAGGACAACAAAGACAGCCTTGTGATAAACAAGTTCCAAGAGGGAGACCAAGGCACCTATCACATTTAAAGTAGTGGTAGAAGTAACTACAACCCAAAAGTGTACCAAAGCAAAATTGTGAATGTTACTACGACACAGATGTATCAAGATTTATGCTATAAAAAAATGTGAAAATTTCGAACAATTATGAAACATGTATTTCTGAGTAGTTTTTTTTTTATTTTATTTTTATTTATTTTTTTTTTTTTTT
Organism: Artemia sp. Qi Xiang Cuo; assembly: GCF_049724085.1. Taxonomy (NCBI): domain Eukaryota; kingdom Metazoa; phylum Arthropoda; class Branchiopoda; order Anostraca; family Artemiidae; genus Artemia; species Artemia sp. Qi Xiang Cuo. Next base: position 49,927,361 of record NC_142807.1, on the reverse strand, counting down.
GCAAGTTTAATAACACATCTAACTATTTGTTAATTTTAATATTATTATTTGAATAAACTAATTGTGTTTGATAATCGTTTCAGATCTTAAGTTCAAGATTCTTTATTATAGTAGCAATAAATTGCACTATTTTATATATTTTTCCGTTGGTGGGGAGCAGAGCTCGTATAGCAATGAGAAAAAATAAAAAAAAGATACATCATACTACTGAAACAAACAAAAATTTTTCTGCCTGTAGTATTAAAGAAAGGGCATTGACCTGCCACTCCAACCTACCGCCAACACACGTTCATTCGAGACAATTCTAAACAGTACCAATTATCAGTTTAGGGCATAGGGCAGGGATTGCAGAAAGATCATATCCAAACAGTCAAAAAATAATAAGAATAATAAATACAAGATGCCATCCTTCACCAAAATAAGATTTCAATTTTTAAAATGTTAAATGAGCAACGTTCAGAGCCGAGATCTAATATCAGCAAGTGACAACGTTACATCTATAGTTGTACCAAAACTAGACCAAATTAATGGAACCATCCATATACCGCATTATAAATCTTGACCTCTCACATTTTGGTGAAGTGATTAAAAGATGAAGCCCAGATCGACTAGAAACGGGCATTTTTGGACATAAAGAACACCTGTATTTAGGATGAACACAGGAATATTCAGGAAGAACGTTGAATTTAACTTTAAACAAAAACTAATGAACACAAAAAAAACTGGACACTAATGCAGGGCTCTCATGGCATCAATAACGTTATCAAAGCAGTCCACAAAGTTCATAAACCATTTTCTTTGCATAACTTTGTTGACTTTATTGCTGTCAGAAAAACGTTGAAATTTATTTAACTTTTTCAAGAATGTCCACTAAGTTCAGCCAATAGCAGAAGACATTTGGAGAATTTCAGATATACAATATACAAATTAGTGTCTACAAATATAATAGTATATAATTGTTTAAATTGCTTGGTAAAAGAATAAGGGTTACATTAAAAATATTTTCATTTATTATTAAAAGAAACAAGTTCAAAAGAAACATTTTAACTATTTACATTCTCTGAGAAGCTGTCGTGTGTTTTGTATGTATTACTACACTGTTCATCAGATTGTCCAGAAACTTTAAAGTTTTTGAGTGCAGTCTTGAGAAGGTTTTAGGTATAAATCCCCCCATCCAAGACCCTCTTAATACTTTTCGTGTAGACTGAAATTAGAGACCCCCTCAACACAGATACCAAGCAGTACAAAAGTAGAGGTGATGTGGGTCTGCCCTATGTTTTCAATAGCATATTTTCTTTAAGCAGTAACGAAGAAAAGTTACTATTTAGAGAAGGCACTACTTAGTTAATTTCAGACACAATACGTATATCAAACAAAGATGAAATTAAGTTGGCAATCTTGCTTTGTCGTCCGTCTGGTGATGGAGGGTTACCAATGGTTTCTCGATGGCAGGCGTATATCTATTTTTGTACACTTTCTTTGCCTGTGAAACTTTAAACAAAACTAGTGCTATCGTAATTTTTGCCACATCTACACTAATTTAATAAAAAGTTAATTTAGAAATGTACCTCTTAACCTAGCCCAGTTGTATGTTTTGACAAAAACATGAACGTTTCAACAGATAAACCAGTTTCTTACCAAACATCATTTTTAGGTTTACTGTATAAATTATAATATTTTCAAAATTATGAGGGGCCGGGAGGGGAAATGCCCATCCTTACCCCTCCCCTCCCCCTGAATGATATATGCTTCAGATTAAAAACTTGTATCTTTTATAAATTTTTGCTTCTCTGGTAGCCTTTATGAAAATCTTTCTGCAACCTTAGTTTTAGTAAAGGTATTTTTGTGACTTTACAAGAAAAGCTTTTTACAAAACTTTACCTTTTGTCTCAAAGCAGTTGATGAGTCATTGTGGCAAGCATATAAAAATCGATGAAGTATAAATCAAACGGAACATTTAAAAATAAAACCGAAGCCCTGTATAATCATTTTATGTTTTATTTTAACATGTAATCAATGTGCAAGACAATATAACTGTATGTTGACAATTGATAAAGAATTGACAATATAACCTGACAATTGATAAAGAATTGACAATATAACCTGACAATTGATAAAGAATTTAAATGACAATATAACCTGACAATTGATAAAGAATTTAAATGATGCAGGGACTTGAATTGCCTGAATGTAAATCTTGTAAATTGGCTTTTAGCCAATTTGGTGGTAGTAACAGAACCGAAACCACAGTATGTAAGACATTTTTCTGGGCCATTGATCAAAGTAGGATGAATAGAGGTATTTTTTTTCTTATAGAGTTCCCAAAACAAAACTGATGAATAAACAAATAAACATAATTGAGGTTTGAATTTTAATTACATACCCCAAATTATAAAGCAGATCAGGATAAAACAAAAATCAGACTTTTCGTACTAAGAATTGATCATCTTATGTCTGGGCCATATCTACTGCAATCTACTTACCCTCAAGGTTTCATTCTGATTGGAGAAACTTTGAGAGTAAAACTTCTTTGAGTTACTTCTATTACTAATAGATTTTTGGTCATTTTTTTCTTTTGACCACCATTTCTCCTATCATTTTTTTAGTTCCTAAATTTAGCACTTTTTAGTTCCTAAATCTATCACGTCAGATTGTTCAGACAAATCAGACTATCAGACTCAAAGTCGTCTGAGCCACCTGAATAACTAGATATACCACTGCTATTGTCATTACCTTTAGATCCAGAACCCTTTTTGTGTCTGGGGATGGACTCAATAACATCTGAGTTTGTAACTCCTAAAGCAGAGGTGACACAGCTAACAGGTACAGTCTGTTCATGAACCGGAGCACGAGTAATGCCTGACGGAGAGTTTAGGCTATTTTTATTCTTTTCAACAGACTTCCTAAACAAATCGAAAAGGTTCTTTTTCTTTTTGGCATTTGAAGCGTCCATTTGGCCTCGATGTTGCTTTTCCCTTAAGAAATTTTGCAAGTTTATTATTTTTTTTTTTTTTTTACGCAAAGAATAATGGAGTAGGGCAGGGTATACTCAAAACACAGTCAACTCGATAAATCAGAACTACTATTATAAAAAAATTTAACGAAATGGGACAGGAACCTCTAGTTTCACAAAGCCGACAGCTTTGGAAAATTTATGATAAAACGGGTAAATAATAATAAAAGCTAGTTTATTTATAATTTGTTTTTAAATAAGTGATTATGAGATGATATGGTACTTGTCAATTAACTGTTAAATACGCGAAAAGTCAAGTTTGGTTAATGCTAATGAAGTAAAACGAAATGTGATGAAAATATAATAGTTTAGTAACAAATTTGGGCTATGTATTTGCACTTTGATGTGGTGGGGGCAAAGCATAGTAAATATTAAATACTTAACGTAACATAGGTATTTTTCCCCTTAGACCCAAAAAAACAATAGTTAAAATATTATAAACGCAATGACAAACCGCGCTTTTTGATCCAATTCTCTATTGACAGATTGACTGTTTGACTAATTTCCTTTAGCTCCTATCTTGCGTGTGTACCAACTAATTGATTAGTACCGATGATATTAATTTTTGCATAGCGACCTAAACCACCACCCCCCTTCTTATTGGTTGGAGATAATAAGGCTATATACAAAACTTGCTCTTTTTACATGGGATTATCAACTGCTGATATTGACAAAATATATGATATTGTAAAAATGAACTATTTTTTGGTTATATCTAATCCTTTAGGAGGGGGAGGGGGCTTAGTTGAGCCAGAATTTTTTATTTTATGCTGGACGTTCTTCCCATATCATGGTCATTTTTTTGACATTATACCCCCTCCCCATCTGTGGCCCCATATATAATTGTATAAATACCTTTCATCGTTTGTTGAACCTTGTGATGACATTCTTTCGTATTATATTCTTTAGTGGTCTTTCATATTGTAAAGTAAGAATTTTATTGTTTTATTTTTTTTTTTTATAGAGCTATATCCTGGACCATCAGGGGGTGGTGTATTTTGAGAAAAGGGGACATGGTATTTGGAAATAGTATAAGCTAAAAATAATGGTACAACTGATGTGTTTAGCCTGTTTTTTTTTTTTTTTTTTAGAAAAGGACTATCAATGAAAAATTGGCTTTAAAAAAGACAACTATGCCCATTTTTATGAAGAAGATAAACAGTCGTGTATCTGTATAGGCTTACAGTTTAATTAAAAACTGATTCATAGTGACCAAACAGGCTGGACTGGGGCCCTAACCCCGGAAAATGTGAATTTCTTCGAATTTATCGGCATTTCTTTATTGAATCATAGGCATTTTATAAACCCCCACCCCCGAAATCTTCTAATTAAATCAATTCAATTTCATTTTTAATTAACTCACTGATCTTTTTTTTCCATCTTCCATTTATTTCTTTGTCAATTTTTTTTTTTTTTTTAGTTTGTGAACTATTTTTAAACCACTTGGATTGAGACGTTATATGCTTTTTAAATTGCAAAATTGGAATATTGAAAATATTTTCCTCCAGAAACTATAAATATAAGTGAAAATTCGGGACAAAAAATCAATTCGTTTTTGTATTTTTATTTCTTTTCCTCAACTCACCGACTTTTTCCGTTTACGCAATTAAAACCTAGAGAAATTTGATGTTTATGATATGTAGAATGCAACGCTTTTTGTGCCCCTCCTATTCGATTATATTCATATATTCTTGAGGAAAAATTAATTCTCTTCTTTTTAGTTGATTTTGAAAATGAGTTTTTTATTTATTGTTTTACCTCCTCCCTTAAAAATTCTTTGTATGTGCCTGGACTTGTGAGACCCATCAAAACTGATTTAAGATAACATTCTTGGGGTTGAATTGTGTGAACTGTTCTTTTATTTCTTGCTTTCTTTTGGTTGGGAATTACGATTCAAATTGATTTGACGTGTCCCTCTCGTCCTTAAAGTTCGTTTTGGGGCCTTTTCTTTAACCAGTTCGTTGATATGCGTCCTGTAGGTGCTTCTGTTGTCAGCCAGGCGGAGTTGTGGCAGGTTGTAGGGTGAGAAGTTTTCTTTCCATCTCTTCGGAGGGTGACCTCTGGGGCGAGAACCTGGATCGTGTTTACGACGGACCTTTTCCACCGTCCAGACACGAGGATGTAGTCTATTTAAGTTTTTAGTTTATCCATCCGGTGAGGTCCAGGATGTCTTACGGCGAGGTCTGTGCTTGTACAGTGTTTTTGTAATGACTAAATCGATGCCTCTGCAGAATTCGACAAGACACTCTCCTCTTCTGTTCATTTTTCTATGTCCAAATTTGCCCATTACCTGTTCGTGTCCTGTGTGGTCGTTTCCAACGATGGCGTTGAAGTAACCAATGACAAAGATTATGTCCTTTTTAGGGACAGAATCAAATAGACTTTGAAGCTGGAGATAAAAATTTCAGACTCTTCATCGTCTCTGCTGGAATTAGGAGCGTATACTTGGATAATTGTGAGGTTGGTGTTTGAACCTTTCAGGCGGATCATGATGATTGCTTCCGTGGGGGGGGGGGGGGGTTACGGTTATTAAGGATTTTCTGGATTCATAACACCAGGAAACCTAAACCTCGTCGATATTTGCCATTATTACGTCCCGAGAGAAAAAGGGTGACATCTCGATGTTTCCCTTCACCAGTGACTGGAAGATGGGTTTCGGCTAGACCGACAACGTCCCAGCTGTACCGTTTTATCTCTCTTAGGAGTAGGTCTATTTTTCCTTGTTAAGCGAGAGTTCTTGTGTTGAGGGTACCTATTGACATAGTTATTTTTGGAGAAACGATGGCCTCTAGGGATAGAGGTGTCAACGTAGATATATTCACGTGATTCACGGTCGTCGAATCGTCGGCAGACCCGGACACGGTAGCACTGGTTCTCATATTTGGTCTCATATTCATCAATAAAATGAAAGACGGTGTTTCTTGGCTGGATTTGAGACAACGATAAGCCACTCCCCTCTGTCCCTAGCAGGAGCCGACTGTATCTATTACCGATAGTGGACCGTTTTGGCGTCCGGCAACACCAGCAATTTCACCCATTACTGGGGGATGGTTTGTGACTGGCGGGACGTATCCAAACGCCAATGGGCCCTGCCCAGTGCACATCAGAGGGGCCATCCTCCTCCGTCTGAATTTGTGGACCCAAGACAAGGGTGCTCGAGCTATGTTTCAAGACCCCTAAGGACAGGGTCCCACATTGGTCCACGGCACACTACCCATGCGGTACCCTGCATATCTACAGGGCTTTTCATATCTACACTGCATATCTACACGTTTTTGAATTATTGCAGCTTTGATTTTTGCTCACCGTACATGAATATTTAAAACGAAATTTGCATATTAATTTTACTTTTATCGCCTAAATGGCTTTCTCAAAATTTTGCTCTGACGTAAATTACGAATTAACTTACGTAACGAACTTCTACATTCGTATGTTTTTATTACGTATATTAGGAAGTTTACCCCCAAGTCAATACCTCGCTCTTTACGCTGAAGTTCGAATCACAAACCACTGAATCACAAAGGCGAGTTAATTAGAATAGATAGCTTTTCAGAAAGTATTAAAGAACATTGAAGCGTAAAAGGCGAGGTATTGACTAAGGGGCGAACTCTCTAATATATGTAACAATTTCTTTTCAAGGAAGTTTTAATACTGCTCCTTACTTTCAGTTGAAAAAACTTGTTTTTTATTTAATTTCTGATGGTTCTTTAAATAATGATGGGAAATCCGGCACCACATTCATAGAAATGCCCCTTCTCTGAAAGAGAAACTTTCCATGAATAGATCTTACCCCGTAATCCTCCTCCCATCCCCACCAACCCAGACGAAAATTCCTCCTGAAAACGTCTGTATACTTCCCATTAACCAATACTATAAGTAAACAATTGGCAAAGTTAATATTTTACATCCCTTTCCCCGAGAAGTCTGGGAGATTAGGTCATCCTCAGTGACCAAATAGTTTTGGTCACTTAAAAAGGGCACTAAAACTTTTAATTTCCGTTTGAAAGAGCCCTCTCATAATATTCTTGAACTCCTGGGTTGATACAATCACCCATGGGAGAAAAAAAAATAACACGTGTCCGTGATCTTTCTTCTGGCAAGAAATACAAAATTCCACATTTTTACAAATACAAAATTCCACAAGGAAAAATCCTCCATGAAAAGATCCTACCACGTAGCCCTCTTCCGACTCCCCCCCCCAGAAAACAATCCCTTCTGAAAACGTCTGTATACTTCCCATTAACCAATACTATAAGTAAGCAATTGGCAGACATATTTATTAGATTTTCGCATTTGCTTAAAAAAATGCTATCTCAAAATTTTGATTGGGTGACTTCCAGAAAAAAATGAGCGTAGGAGGGGGCCAAGTTACCCTCAATTTTTTTGGTCACTTAGAAAGAGCAATAGCACTTCTAACTTTAATTTCTGATGGTTCTTTAAATAATGATGGGAAATCCGGCGCCACATTCATAGAAATGCCCCTTCTCTGAAAGAGAAACCTTCCATGAATAGATCCTACCCCGTAATCCTCCTCCCATCACCCCAGACGAAAATTCCACCTGAAAACGTCTGTATACTTCCCATTAACCAATACTATAAGTAAACAATTGGCAAAGTTAATATTTTACATCCCTTTCCCCGAGAACTCTGGGAGATTAGGTCATCCTCGGTGACCAAATATTTTTGGTCACTTAAAAAGGGCACTAAAACTTTTAATTTCCGTTTGAAAGATCCCTCTCATAATATTCATGAACTATTGGGTTGATACAATCACCCATGGGAGAAAAAAAGTAACACGTGCCCGTGATCTTTCTTCAGGCAAGAAGTACAAAATTCCACATTTTTACAGATAGGAGCTTGAAACTTCTATAGTAGAGCAGAGCTCTCTGATACGCTGAGTCTGATGGTGTGATCAAGGAGGCACACTTGTGCCTCTATAAAGAGGCGACTCACCACAAAGTTAAGCGATTTCAGGTCCTAGAGGTCGCAGAGAGACGGCGGTAATCGCATTTTGTAGCCCAAGCTCAAACTAAGAAACTTGCAAAATTTCATCCACCTCCGACTTTATCTTCACGGTGTAAACTGGGCCGGAAGTTTGGACCCTCACATCACAGCCCCCCTTTAACGTTGTCCGATTGGGCTGAAATTTAGAGGTTAAGCTTTCCAAGGACCTGGAAGCTTATCCTCTAAATTTAAGCTCAATCCGATCACTCCTTCCCTGTTTTCAAAAAACCGAATATAGCCACTTCAAATTCTTTTTTTTTTCTTAGCCACGCCTACAGGCCACAGTTGGCAACGGATCCGGGTGAATGAGGACTCATTCGAAGCAGAATTTGACCTGTTAGGGCCTTTTGATATTTTCAGACCGAAAAAATTATCCCCCGAATTTGCATTTACGAAAAACCTCGTTTTCCTGTATTAGCCCATGTTAATTTTTCCCACACAACCCCCCTTTAACGTTGTCTGATCGGGTTGAAATTTAGAGGATAAGCTTTCCTGGGGCCTGGGAGCTTATCCTCGAAATTTCAGCTCAATCTGATCACTCCTTCCCTGTTTTCCAAAAACCAAATATCAAGTTTTTGGGGAATTTGCTTGCATCGAAAATAGCATCCATTTACTAAAAAACAACTACTATTGTGGCTGTATAGTCTAGCGGTTGATACTCTAGACTGCCAGGCGGAAAACCCGGGTTCGATTCTTCATCAGAGCAAATTTTTTATATACTGAATTTAAACTTAAAAAAGAAACTCAGTTTATTTTTTAAATTATTTGAAAAAAAATACGTTTTCTAAAGAGTTAAAGAGGCTGAGTTACAAGCTCGACCCTTGAGTAATAAACTGTACAAAAACGTGCAGAAATTATTTGAAAAAAAACTACGTTTTCTAAAGAGTTAAAGAGGCTGAGTTACAAGGTCAAACCTTAAAACGTACAGGGATTAGGAGGCACAGTTGGGGGGCTGCCCCCCCCAAACCCCCCGCTTTCGCAGCCTGTAACTAAATAAAAAAAGTTTTTTAAAGTGAAAGTAAGGAGCGACATTAAATCTTAAAACGAACAGAAATTATTCCGTATATGAAAGGGGCTGTGCCCTCCTCAACGCCTCACTCTTTACGCTAAAGTTTTTATTGTTTAAAAGAAAGAGTTGTGAGAAAGTCAAACTTTAGCGTAAAGAGCGAGGCGTTGAGGAGGGCACAGCCCCTTTCATATACGGAATAATTTCTGATCGTTTTAAGATTTAATGTCGCTCCTTACTTTCACTTTAAAAAACTTTTTTTATTTAGTTACAGGCTGCGAAAGCGGGGGGTTTGGGGGCGGCAGCCCCCCAACTGTGCCTCCTAATCCCTGTACGTTTTAAGGTTCGACCTTGTTACTCAGCCTCTTTAACTCTTTAGAAATCGCAGTTTTTTTTCAAATAATCTTCATTAAAGTTCTATGAAATTTAGGACTTGTTCCATTTTTTATCGAATATAAGGGAAGCTTCCTCATGAGCGTAACTTTTGATGGGTAAAACTATTCTTAATGAAACTTATATATTTGAAATTAGCATAAAAATACGAATTCATGTATCTATTGTTATTAAAATTCCGTTTTTTAGAGTTTTGATTACTATTGAGCCGGTTCGATCCTTAATTACAGTTCGTTATCAATCAACTTTTCGTTGAAAACACCAATAATGGCAATTAAAAACAACAACAGCAAAATAAGGAAAATAGTAACCTGGGGTTATAGACACGCGTCGGAAGGGAAGGGGGTCTTTCTGTTCCGCAGGTAAACTGGAAGCATCACGTACAGTTGAATAAATAGCAATTTTTGTAAGATAAAATTAAGGCACCCTGCACTGACAAAAGACTTTCCTATTAAAGGTTACGTTTTTAAGAGTTTGGCCGTTGAGGAGGGCAGAGCCCCTCATATACAGAGGAATTTCTGATCGTTTGTTTGTTATTGCAGTACACTTTTTAGGCACCTTTTAAAAGTTGGAAGGAGGATTTTTAATGAAATTATTTAAAAACATATTCTTCGAATTATAAAAGCAACAAATATCCCCTTCCCCTCTAAGTACTGCTCCGGATAACAAAATTAAGGCACCCTGCACTGACAAAAGACTTTCCTATTAAAGGTTACGTTTTTAAGAGTTTGGCCGTTGAGGAGGGCAGAGCCCCTCATATACAGAGGAATTTCTGATCGTTTGTAGTTTTAATGTCGCTCCTTCCTTTCAGTTCAAAAAAATGTTTTTTTAATTTAATTTCTGAACGTTTTTGAATTAATGCAGCTTTGATTTTTGCTCACCGTACATGAATATTTAAAACGAAATTTGCATATTAATTTTACTTTTTTCGCCTAAATGTTTTTCTCAAAATTTTGCTCTGACGTAACTTACGAATTAACTTTCTTAACAAACTTCTATATTCTTATGTTTGCACTACGTATATTGGGAGTTCGCCCCCTAGTCAATGCCTGCTCTTTACGCTAAGTTAGAATTTTGTTCGAATGACAAAGGCCGGTTAATTAGAATAGAGAGCTCTTTTGAAAGTACTGAAAAAATAAACTTAAGCGTAAAAGGCAAGGTATTGACTAAAAGGCGAAACCCCTAATATACATAATAATTTATTTTCATTTAAGTTGTAATATTGCTCCTTACTTCCATTTGAAAATACTTGTTTTTTTATTTAATTTCTGACGGTTTTTAAAATAATGTTGGGAAATCCGTCACCCCCTTCATAGAAATGTCCTTTCTCCCAAGGAAAAATCCTCCATGAAAAGATCCTACCCCGTAGCCTTCCTCCGACTCCCCCCCCCCCAGAACACAATCCCTCCTGAAAACGTATGTATACTTCCCATTAACCAATACTATAAGTAAACAATTGGCAAAGTTAATATTTTACAGCCCTTTCCCCGAGAACTTTGGGGGATTAAGTCATCCTTAAAGACATATTTATTAGATTTTCATATATGCTGAAAAAAATGGCTATCTCAAAATTTTGATTGGGTGACTTTCAGAAAAAAATGAGCGAAGAAGGGGACCAAGTTGCCCACCATTTGTTTGGTTACTTAGAAAGAGCAATAGCACTTCTAACTTCCATTCGAATAAGCCCTCTCACGATATTCTCGAAGCACTGGATCGATACAATCACCAATGGAAGAAAAAAAAAAAAAAAGAAATAAACAAGTGTCCGTGATCTTTCTTCTGGCAAAAATACAAAATTCTACATTTTTACAGATAGGAGCTTAACACTTCTATAGCAGGGTTCTCTGATACGCTGAAGCTGATGGTAAGATTTTCATTAAGGTTCTATGACTTTTATGGGTTGTTTCCCCCTTTTTTCGAAAATAAGACAATTTTTCTCGTGAGCGTGACTTTTGATGGGTAAAACTAAACTTAATTAAACTTATTTGAAATTAGCATAAAAATACAACTCTATTGATGTATCTATTGTTATCGAAATTCCGTCTTTTAGAGTTTTGGTTACCTTACTTACAGTTCGTTACCACGAACTGTTTCATTACCTATCAACTTTTGGTTGAAAACACCAATAATGGTAATTAAAAACAACAACAAGAAAATAAGCAAAATAGTACCCTGGGGTTATAAACTCGCACTGGAAGGGGGGACGTCTTTCTGTTGTGCAGGTAAACTGTAAGCATCACTTGCAGTTGAGTAAAATAGTTGAGTAATGAGATTATGGAAAAATATATTTTTCAAATTATAATAGCCCCTCCCCTCCCCCTTTAAGTACCACTTTGGATAACAAAATTAAGACACCCTGCCTTGAAAAGAGACTTTCCTATCAAAAGTTATCTCAGAGTTCGGCCATTACAAAATTTTTCAGTCTGGTGGCGACCCTATTGAGGAGCCTGATATGTGTTGACTACTTGGGGAATATTAAATTTCATAGGCTTATGGTGCTAGGGCTTGGTTTTGGGACAATTAAACTAAAAAAAAAAAAAAACTTCCCGAGGGAAGTAAACAGCGAAGTTGAAACTGAAAATGAACAAAAATTATTAATTCACAAGCTATTTAACATACATCAATAAAACTAGCACAAATAAACCAACTAATTAAGTTTCCCAATGCTTTTAGGATTATACAAAGCTAGTGCTAACTGAAAACACACAAAAATACAGGAGTTTTCGCACAATAAAAGCAAACCAATTAAGGACACGTTTTAGAGAATACACAAATTATGAATCCCTTTTAGGATCCCTCCTTTTTAAAATAAAGTAAGAATCCAGATAAGGATTTTACTCCATTTTTTTATATTTAATTTGGTATTACTTCTGCACAATGGCTCAGTTCAAACTAGATCTCGTTTTGGTTCTGAAAAGGACATATCATAATAAGTTTGCACAAAAGTTCAAAGTAAAACCATTTTCATAGTATTAGGACTATAGACTAGCTTTAGAATTTGCATCAGAGCTTTGAAATTCGCTGTTGTATAGAGAGAAATAATCAGATTTTCAGAATTCATATGATTTCTAATTTGATCTTCATTTCAAGTAATACTGTGGCGTTTGGCGTGGCGTTATCTGTGGCGTTAAGGGAATGGGTCCACTCCTTATTGGGAGAAAATAAAAATAGGTTAATTAATGAATTTGACCTTCCTTGTGAAATGACCAACTTGATCAGAGAGGCTTCAATCTAAAATTACGACCATGCCAGATATTACTTTTTAACGCTGCCAAACGTGGCATTTAAATCACACCAAATGTTATGGGGGGAGCTTGAAGTAGGGAGCTTGTCAAATAAGTCCCGTAAACATTTTTCATAGGTCATCAGATTCCGGGGAGCGTACCACTGGATAACATACGAACTAGAGGGCTACTCTTGAAATCTAGATACGAACATATAAAATAAAACTGTAAAAATAGAAAAGTAATAGGTTTATTAGACTTACATGATTAAACATACGGCAAGGAACTTCAATGGTCAAAGGCAAATACAGCAAATGTTTCATACAGGAATGCCAGTAATACAGTGATATGTAATGCTCATAATCTAATAATAATGCCCGAAAAACACTTCTTCTCTACCATATAACACGAAGTTTGCTTCTGAGCAATAAACACTATTTCCTTATTGGCCCATCTCCCTCTCGGAGGGCCAGCCAGTCTATTCTTATGCTGAAAAAATCAAACATTATGCAGCCAAAACTACCCAATAGTTTTTTCGCAATATTAATCACTAAATACCCACATTTCTAATAAAAACTTTAAACTACCTTTTAGACAATATCCCACTATGCAATTCAAAGTACTCCTGCGAAATTCCAATCCATCTCATTAGTATTGTACTTGCAAAAAAACCGTATTTTTCTGCTTTTCAGATCTGTCAAAAGCTTTTTGAAATGTTCGAGACTCCTTTGTTTTGTAGAACAAAGAATGGGGATCTATGCAGAGTACAACAGGGTATTCTTGAAGTTTTTGGTATTTGAAATTAATCATCTTTTGCTTTGAACTTTTTAAAGGGATATTTGGCTGATAAATAAATGAGAGTTTAAAGCAGATTTTCATGTTTAATTAAGGGGGTTTGATTTACATCGGAAACGTATTTCGAATAAAGTGAACTTTTCATATTTTAAAGTAAACGTGGGTACATGGTACATATCACCCATCCCAATTTTGAATAACGTCCCGTTATTAGTATTTGCTTGCCTTCGGGTTTTAAATTATTTTGAAATTTGTCTACTATTTGTTTTATACAATTTTAACTGATTTTATGTTATTATAAGTCTATTTGATCTTAAGCGATTAAAATTGTATATTACTTTTCTTATTTTAAGTCTGCTAAGTTTCTTCTATCGGACTAAGATAGCTACGTACACCAAGGTTTTTTTTTTCTTTTTTTTTTACATCTAACATTGATAATTTCTATATTTCTAACAATATTTTTTAAGCTTGATCTTATTCTACTACTAATAAAAATTTTTTTTTTAAAGATTATCCTTTTTATTTTTTTTTCTATTTTAATATAGCTACAGAATAAATAAGTTTCCTTTATTATGCTAAATTAAACGAATATTATGAAGATACTACACATGATTCTATCTAAATATATAATTATACATACATTAATAATTTGTAACACTCACTATTAGATTACCATTTTCACTGGTAGTAAAAATATTTTCACTGAGTTTTGTTATGTAAACACCAATAATACAATATCGATATTGTTGAATTATCAAAGTTATTAAAATGTGATATAAATTCACACCTATTTTACCACTATACGTGTCCTTTAGTGTACTCGCTTTTTCTGCTGCGATTTATGGTCCTTTGCTAGTATTGTTGAAACAGAAAAGATACTTCATGTATAGTTTCTTCACCGGTTAGTATCACATTACAGATGCGTTTATCTCAGACAAAATGATTAAATTTCTGATTGCAGGTGCGTGGAATTTCGCCATTAGGGTTCGTTCTCACCTGTTGTTCTTAAATGTCTTGTAGGGTGCTTTGTTGTTAAAGTCTTGAGCACTGGGATTATGTTGACGATAGAAATGTTGATTATTTGAAGACAACAGGATATAGCGTATTGTCTTTGGGTTATCTTCAATTATGTAGAGAATTTTGTTGGTAAAACTGTTTCTTCGTGCACTTAAACATTATAGTTCATAAACTTGTTCATGCATCGCTGGTTTTCATTAATTTATACGGTTATTCCTTGGTAAATCGTGGGGGAATGACGTTTGAATTTGGAGCGCGTCAACATCAAACTTTAGTAATTCCTTTAACATACTGTTTATAATTCGTGGAAGGAGTACATTGTTACTCAGAGGTTATCACAAGCATTATTTTGATTTTTATGATTTAGTTTTCAAGTTCATACTTTAATAATTATTTTATAATGTTTATGTTAAGGTATCTATTGTCTCTGTAACTTCGTAATGGAGAAATATTCGAAGGTGACTTGAAGTGTAACTCGTCGATGTGTAAAGCTTTTCTTAGATTCCTTGACGTATACAACGTATTAAAGTGAGTTCATCATTTTTATCATTAAAGATGACGTATTCATTTACGTCTTATGTTAGATAGTAGAATTCTCAGGTTTGTTATGTTTATAAAGTGCAGGACATTTGAGACTTTTTACCTGATATATAATGCAAGTTTGAATTGAATAATTTTTTCTTCGTCGAAAACTCATTGTTTCCTTGATCAACCTGCATCAGTGACTTGATGTGAAAAGCTTGGATGAGTCTATCTCGGGCTTTTTGGCTAGTACTGTTCGTTGGTTGAAATGTGATGAAAATAGGGGCTACTGGGATATGCTTGCACTGGTTTATGCATTGGCCTGATTAGTATGTCGTCCCAATTCCTGAAATAAAATAACTCGGCAGAATCACATGTTCTTTAAAATGTGTAGTCATGACAATACTAGAGCATATTTCTTACATTTGAAGATTGTTCATTAATCACTATTGATATTATAGCTTATGGCACAATCGAATATTATACTAAAATGCTACATGATAAATCAATCCAATAATCTCTATGCTGTTCAATGACTTTGCGGTAAAAAAATATTTAATTTTACGCTTAAGTTTTTAAGATAATTCAATTGTATATGGAAAGTTACTAATGTTACAACTGGTATAGATTATATATATATAATATATATATATATATATATATATATATATATATATATATATATATATATATATATATATATATATATATATAATTACTTTGGCACATTATCCAATTACTTTGGATAGATAAAAAATTACTTTGGCACACAAATTCCTATTAAGGTCAATTCCAAACAGCCGTGATCCCTTTGTGTCAGCAAGTGAAATGGTCTAAACTCCCTTATTGGAGCTATTTTTTCAATACATTCATTGTTGTCAATCGCTGTCCACAAGTTATTCAAACTGTCTATTGATCATATATAAGGTTTTTATCAGAGGTAATCGTATAGACTTTGATAAAAGCCTCATTCGATTTAAATTGAGTTCTAGATCTGTTTTTAAAGTCAAGAATAATCGGACATTAAGCACCCCCCCCCATGCCAAAAAAAACTTGAAACTTTTTGCAATAAAAAACGAACAAAAATTAATTAAAAAAAAACTTTCCGAAAAATAAGTTTTTCAAAGAAAAGTAAAGGCCATTTTAAACTTAAGCTCAGTTGATACGAATAACAGTTAAAATTCAAACTATATGAAAATCTAGCTTAAAACGACAAAAAATATTTTGCTATTAAAGTATAAATGAAATTTAAAACGAACAGAATTTAAATAAACAATAAATGCGAACAAAACATAAAATATATATTAATGTAAATGAATAAATAAATCTTAAAACGAGTGAAACTTAAATTGAATATGCAAATCAAGTTTGAATCGAATAAAAATGACTACAAACAAGAGTTTGGGTATCGTCTCATTGCAGAAGCCTAAAACCTACTGCGTCATTGGCGCTTTACTGAAAACGAATTATATTACAAATGTTTTCTTTTGTACTTAATTTTGAAAATAAATATTAAAATTACAGTAAAATTTTGAACTGATGAGCTTCTAGCAATTAATATCATTATGCATCAAATATTCAGTCTAATTTATTAGTTCTTTTCAAGATTGGTCAAGACAAATATAGTTTCACTACAAACAAAATTTGGATACTGCCCCCTTTTTTAACTGTAAAAACCTAAAGCCTTCTGCGTCATTGGTGCTTCACTAAAAACGAATTATTCCAGTTTTTACAGCATTAAAAATGAAAATAAAAATTACAGCGAAAAAAATCTTGAACTGATAGATCTTTCAACAATTAATATCATTATATATCTAATATTCAATTTGATTTTGTTTATACTTTCCAAGACTGTTCAAGACTCATATAGTTTTGCTATTTTTTTAACTCTGCCATTTTTCGTAACTAATCGTGTTAGTTTTTTATGAAAATATTCTATGGCTTCCAGGCATTTCTATTTGAGCGGAAAACTGCACCTCAAACCTTGTGGAACATGCATTTTCTTGCATGAAACACCAAAATATAATAAAATGTCAAGTTTCGGAGAGTTCCACTACTCACAAGCAAGTGCCATTGGTATTTTTGAATCCGCATGATCAATTTAGGGGGTGGAGGGTAGGTTAATTCTCGTAGCAGCCCCATTCCGTCGTGGTATGGTTCAAATTTTCAACACCTGGCGTCCGGACTATCATTTAATCTACCAAGCATACAACTACCCCAAATCAGTATCAACAAATAAATGAAACCCAAAACAAACAAAAATTAAAATAAATATTAGAGTCAAACTCAAAACGAGCATAAATTAATGTGAGTAGGATTCAAAACCCCTATGCTTTCTAAAAGCCAGAATATAATTTGTACTTTACTGAAAAAAATTCATATGAGTTTACTGAAAAAAAAATGTGAATTGCCAATTTAATATACATATGCTGATATTTATTCCGTAAAATCTTAATTAATTTTTGATTTCTTAAAGTTACAAAAGTGAAAATATTTCAAAGAATTGTTTTCAGTAAAGCGCCAATGACGCAGTAAGTTTTAGGCTTCCGCAGTGACACGATACCCAAACGCTTGTTGGTAGTTATTTTTATTCGATTCAAACTTGATTTGCATATTCAATTTAAATTTCACTCGTTTTAAGATTTATTTATTCATTTACATTAATATATTGTATGTTTTGTTCGCATCGATTGTTTATTTAATTTCTGTTCGTTTTAAATTTCATTTATACTTTAATAGCAAAATATTTGTTGTCGTTTTAAGCTAGATTTTCATATTCAATATATGAATTAATAGCTTTAGGATATATTTATTAATTTATATTATTAATTTTATGTTTTTTGATATGATTGTTTATTTAATTTATGTTAGTTTTGGGTTTCATTTATTCTTAAATATTAATTTCTGGTCGTGTTTATTTTTCATTTTAAAATGTAGTTTTATATACATGGGTTAATTTTAAAATTGCCTTAAATTTTGTTTTAAAAAATTATTTTTAGGAAAGTTTTTTTTTTTAATTAATTTTTATAAAAAAACCGGCGTCAGAATTTTTTTTGTATTGTCAATTTTGAACGAAAACCTTTGGTACCATCTTGGCAGTCTTGTAGTCTTATTGAGAAACAATAATTTGTTGTGAATGAGAAAATTAACGAGAAAATTAACCTTCTTTAAACTTCAAGCAGATAGAATGAAATTCTAAGCGTATCTCATCCCCATTCTGTGGATGGCCATGGGACTGATACTATAGAGATGAAGGCGTTTGAAAATAAGTGCTACCAATTCCCGTATAAGCATTCATGGTCACTCTTTTTAAAAGGTATCTGGACCGTAACGTGCCGATGATTGCTAGTGGTTGTTAGTGGTTAGATAAGCTTTTAAGGCAAAGAAAATAAAGGCTGAAATCAAAGAGTTGACTCACGCAGATTAGAAATTATTGCTAACTTAAACGACAATCATCCTTTAATCAACTAAAAAATGCCACATGATGAAGTAGTATTAGAAGATCTTAAAAAAGGTGATAATAATTAAAATAACACATTTCAAGTTTCAAATTTTAACACAATTTCAAGTTTCAAATTTTAGGTAAGCGAATGTGGTGCATCAAACTTAAAAAAAACCTACATTCAAATATTTTTAAGGTTTTAGTGTAAACTCTGCAGACAAAACATTTTTAAAGATGTAGCAGTTTTTGAATTTACCCCGAACTAAGCGAATATGTTGTGACGAGAATATAAACTCCGTAAGGAGCGTAAAACGAATCAGGGCTAATGGAGGCATAGAAATCTCCCGATAACCTTTTTAAAAAAAAGTATAAACTGTGGTTGAACCCGGAAGAGCAATCCCGACAAATCCAGGTACTCAAATAATTGTTATAAGTTAGGACTTGTTACAACTCAACGTTATTTTCACTTTTAATATTATAGATATGTTTATAAACGTGAAGCTAAACTACAATTTTCTAGGACTATATATGCATTCGAAAGAGGAAACAAAGACAGCCTTGTGATAAACAAGTTCCAAGAGGGAGACCAAGGCACCTATACATTTAAAGTAGTGGTGGAAGTAACTACAACCCAAAAGTGTACAAAGCAAAATTGTGAATGTTACTACGACACAGATGTATCAAGATTTATACTATAAAAAAATGTGAAAATTTCGAACAATTATGAAATATGTATTTCTGAGTAGTTTTTTTTTATTTTATTTTTATTTATTTTTTTTATTTTGTGCAAGTTTAATAACACATCTAACTATGTGTTAATTTTCATATTATTATTTGAATAAACTACTTGTGTTTGATAAGCGTTTCAGATCTTAGGACTTGTTACGACTCAACGTTATTTTCGTTTTTAATAATATAGATGTGTTTTTAAACGTGAAGCTAAACTACAATTTTCTAGGAATATATATGCATCAAAAGAAGTCAACCAAGAAAGCGTAGTTATAAACTCGTTCCAAGAGGGACTTCAAGGAACCTATCAAATGCAAGCAACGAACTATACACATCCAAAGTGTACCAAACCAAACTGTGATTGTTCCTACACAACAAATACATCAAGAATAATGCTGAAGAAATATGTAAAAATTTCAAACCAATATGAAATATTTATACCTTAATAGGTTTTTTTTTATTTTATTTTTATTTATTTTTTTTTATTTTGTGCAAGTTTAATAACACATCTACCTATGTGTTATTAAAATTTGTGTTATTGCATATTCAATTTAAATTACGACTCAACGTTATTTTCGTTTTTAATAATATAGATGTGTTTTTAAACGTGAGGCTAAACTACAATTTTCTAGGAATATATATGCATCAAAAGAAGTCAACCAAGAAAGCGTAGTTATAAACTCGTTCCAAGAGGGACTTCAAGGAACCTATCAAATGCAAGCAACGGTAGAACTATACACATCCAAAGTGCCAAAAACCAAACTGTAGATGTGCCTACACGACAAATATATCAAGTATAATCCTGAAACAATATGTGAAAATTTCTAACCAATATGAAATATTTATCTCTGAATAGGTTTTTTTTTTATTTTATTTTTATTTATTTTTTTTATTTTGTGCTACTTTAAAAACAAAACAAAAAACACTGGAAAGACACCGCAGACAAAGTATCCATCATTGTAAAGTTTTTTTTGTTTTAGTTTACTCAGTATTTTTTTATTACAAATAGAAAGATGATTGTTTTGTTTTTGGTCTCATCTACCTGGAAATGTTACCTATGTGTTAATAGATCTACCTATGTGTTAAATAACACATCTACCTCTGTGTTAATTTTCATATTATTATTTGAATAAATTACTTGTGTTTAATAAGCGTTTTAGATCTTAAGTTCAAGATTCTTTATTATAGTAGCAATAAATTGCACTATTTTATATATTTTTCCGTTGGTGGGGGGCAGAGCTCGTATAGCAATGAGAAAAAATAAAAAAAAGATACATCATACTACTGAAACAAGTGAATCAGTGAATCTGTGGTTGAACTTACTTCAATAGATAGTCAATTACTTGGACTATCTGTCTTGGCTTTTCTCTGTCTACAATTACCCAGCCCAGTCTTGATGCAACCGATTGCACAAAATACTTGATAAATTCAATTCAATAGTAAATGTATTGACAATAAATGTCAATACATTTATTGACATCAAAATTCAGTTTCAGAAAAGAGAGAAAATTCAGAAAATTCAGAAAATTCAGAAAAGAGAGAACCGTATCATAAACTCCTTTCGAGAGGTTTATCAAGGAAGGTATGAATTTCGTGAATGTGACTACAAGAAAGACATCCAGGTAGTGACACCGGACCCAATATACAGAATGGTGAATGTTGTAGAAACAGGTTGGTATGACCCAACTGGAAGACAGATATTGCCGCAGAAAAGGTTGCGTCGGACAAGACCCCCCTTAAGGTACATTATGAAATGACTTCAGGTATATTATTGATGGTGCATGTAGGTCCTGCCCTTATTACGAGGGATCAAAACTATTTTTTTATGGAGGTGGGCGTTTTTGTTGTCAAAGTTCAAACACACACAAAATTAAACACATGACCACCATTCAACTGGGGGGGGGAGGGAGATTGACGAGCTAGTATTTCTTCCTGCATCGTTATCCCGTCAAAAACTATGCCATATCCCAAGGGAACTGGAAATCAAGTTCGCGCAGAGATAAATACCTCGCAGATTTATTATTATTTTTAATAAATAAATACGGCACAAAAAGATCTCCGTAATACGGCACAAAAAGAACTCCGTAAGGAGCGTAAACCCAATCAGGGCTATTGGAGGCAAATAAAACTCACGATAAAATAATTATAATATGTGTTTTAAAATTGAAGAGTAATACAGTCAAATCCATGTAATCATATAATTATTATAATATAGTAATTGTTACGACTCAACGTTATTTTCATTTTTAATATTATAGATGTGTTTTTAAACGTGAGGCTAAACTACAATTTTGTAGGAATATATATGCATCAAAAGAAGTCAACCAAGAAAGCGTAGTTATAAACTCGTTCCAAGAGGGACTTCAAGGAACCTATCAAATGCAAGCAACGGTAGAACTACTTACACATCCAAAGTGCCAAAAACCAAACTGTAGATGTGCCTACACGACAAATATATCAAGTATAATCCTGAAACAATATGTGAAAATTTCTAACCAATATGAAATATTTATCTCTGAATAGGTTTTTTTTTTTTTTTTTTTTTATTTATTTTTTTTATTTTGTGCTATTTTAAAAACAAAAAAAACACTGGAAAGACACCGCAGATAAAGTATCCATCATTGTAAAGTTTTTTTTTTTAGTTTCCTCAGTCTTTTTTTATTACAAATAGAAAGATGATTGTGATTTTTTATGTTTTTGGTCTCATCTACCTGGAAATGTTAACTATGTGTTAATAGATCTACCTATGTGTTAAATAACACATCTACCTATGTGTTAATTTTCGTATTATTATTTGAATAAACTACTTGTGTTTAATAAGCGTTTCAGATCTTAAGTTCAAGATTCTTTATTATAGTAGCAATAAATTGCACTATTTTATATATTTTTCCGTTGGTGGGGGGCAGAGCTCGTATAGCAATGAGAAAAAAAAAAAAAAAAAGATACATCATACTACTGAAACAAGTGAATCAGTGAATCTGTGGTTGAACCTGGAAGAGGAATCCAGACAAATCCAGGTACTTATATAATTATTATAAGATAGGACTTGTTACGACTCAACGTTATTTTCGTTTTTAATATTATAGATGTGTTTTTAAACGTGAGGCTAAACTACAATTTTGTAGGAATATATATGCATCAAAAGAAGTCAACCAAGAAAGCGTAGTTATAAACTCGTTCCAAGAGGGACTTCAAGGAACCTATCAAATGCAAGCAACGGTAGAACTATACACATCCAAAGTGCCAAAAACCAAACTGTAGATGTGCCTACACGACAAATATATCAAGTATAATCCTGAAACAATATGTGAAAATTTCTAACCAATTTGAAATATTTATCTCTGAATAGGTTTTTTTTTATTTTATTTTTATTTATTTTTTTTATTTTGTGCTATTTTAAAAACAAAACAAAAAACACTGGAAAGACACCGCAGACAAAGTATCCATCATTGTAAAGTGTTTTTTTTTTAGTTTCCTCAGTCTTTTTTTATTACAAATATAAAGATGATTGTGATGGTTTATGTTTTTGGTCTCATCTACCTGGAAATGTTACCTATGTGTTAATAGATCTACCTATGTGTTAAATAACACATCTACCTATGTGTTAATTTTCGTATTATTATTTGAATAAACTACTTGTGTTTGATAAGCGTTTCAGATCTTAAGTTCAAGATTCTTTATTATAGTAGCAATAAATTGCACTATTTTATATATTTTTCCGTTGGTAGGGGGCAGAGCTCGTATAGCAATGAGAAAAAATAAAAAAAAGATACATCATACTACTGAAACAAGTGAATCAGTGAATCTGTGGTTGAACCTGGAAGAGGAATCCAGACAAATCCAGGTACTTATATAATTATTATAAGTTAGGACTTGTTACGACTCAACGTTATTTTCGTTTTTAATAATATAGATGTGTTTTTAAACGTGAAGCTAAACTACAATTTTCTAGGAATATATATGCATCAAAAGAAGTCAATCAAGAAAGCCTAGTCATAAACTCGTTCCAAGAGGGACTTCAAGGAACATATGAATTTCAAGCAACGGTAGAACTACTTACACATCCAAAGTGCCAAAAACCAAACTGTAGATGTGCCTACACGACAAATATATCAAGTATAATCCTGAAACAATATGTGAAAATTTCTAACCAATATGAAATATTTATCTCTGAATAGGTTTTTTTTTTTATTTTATTATTATAATTTATTATTATAGTTTTTAATATTATAGATGTGTTTTTAAACGTGAAGCTAAACTACAATTTTCTAGGAATATCTACACACGTAAAGAACAGAAAAGAGAGAGCCTTATCATAAACTCCTTTCAAGAGGGTTATCAAGGAAGATATGAATTTCGAGCTCCAATACTGCTATATAGACATCAAATATGCAAGAAACAAAATTGTGAATGTGACTACAGGAAAGAACCATCAACAATAATCCTTATGAAATACATTAAAATTTCAGAAATATATTAAATATTTTTTTATTAATAGTTTTTTTTTTTTTTTTTTTCAATTATGGTTCAATTAGGTTTTTTCAATAGGTTTTTTTTATTTAACAGATTTTTTTAGAATACGTTAAATTTTATAAGGCTCGTAGCCGTTGTTGAGTAAAACTAAAATTAATAAAATTTATATATTTAATATTATATTATAGATGTCTTTAATATTAAAGATGTGTTTTTACACGTGAATATAAAACCAAAGGTTATATTAATATCTACGCACTGAAAGAACAGAAAAGAGAGAGACTCAATATTAACTAATTTTCGGTTGTTCAACGAGGTCTACATTACGGCCGAGCTACAGTACTGCTATATAGACATCAAACATGCAAGAAACAAAATTGTTAATTCAAATCAAGTACATAACAGAAAACAAAACTCCTGAAGGCCTATAATAAACTTTCGGACTTATATGAAATATTTTTTTCTTAATAGGTTTTTTTTTTTACCAGATTTTTTAAAAATCTGGTAAATTTTCTCAGGCTCGTAGCCTTTGATTTGCACGAGCTACATGCATTCTTTTGATACATTTATTGACATCAAAATTCAGTTTCATCAAAGAGAGAGAAAATTTAGAATCAGCATTATAAGCCCATTCTTTTGATACATTCCTTAACGTCAAAATTCAGTTTCAGAAAAGAGAAGGAAAATTCAGAAAATTCAGAAAAGAGAGAGCCTTATCATAAACTACTGTCAAGAGGGTTATCAAGGAAGATATGAATTTCAAGATACAGTACAAGTGAATATAAACCACAATTTTCTAGGAATATATAGAAACGTAAAGAAAAGAAAAGAGAAAGCCTTAACATTAACTCCTTTCAAGAGGGTCATCAAGGAAGACATGAATTTCGAGCTCCAGTACTGCTATATATACATCAAACATGCAAGAAACAAATTTTTGAATGTGACTACAGGAAATAACAGTAAAAAATAATCCTTAAGAAATACATTAAAATTTAGTAAATATTTTAAATTTTTTTTTCTTAATAGGTTTTTTTTTTTTTTTTCAATCAGGGATAATTGTGGCAAATAAAACTCCCGATAAAATTTTTTAAAAAAAATTATAAAATGTGTTTTAAAATTGAAGAGGAATACAGACAAATCCAGGTACTCATATAATTATTATAAGTTAGGACTTGTTACGACTCAACGTTATTTTCGTTTTTAATAATATAGATGTGTTTTTAAACGTGAAGCTAAACTACAATTTTCTAGGAATATATATGCATCAAAAGAAGTCAACCAAGAAAGCGTAGTTATAAACTCGTTCCAAGAGGGACTTCAAGGAACCTATCAAATGCAAGCAACGGTAGAACTATACACATCCAAAGTGCCAAAAACCAAACTGTAGATGTGCCTACACGACAAATACATCAAGTATAATCCTGAAACAATATGTGAAAATTTCTAACCAATATGAAATATTTATCTATGAATAGGTTTTTTTTTTATTTTATTTTTATTTATTTTTTTTATTTTGTGCTAATTTAAAAACAAAACAAAAAACACTGGAAAGACACCGCAGACAAAGTATCCATAATTGTAAAGTTTTTTTTTTTTTAGTTTCCTCAGTCTTTTTTTATTACAAATAGAAAGATGATTGTGATGTTTTATGTTTTTGGTCTCATCTACCTGGAAATGTTACCTATGTGTTAATAGATCTACCTATGTGTTAAATAACACATCTACCTATGTGTTAATTTTCGTATTATTATTTGAATAAACTACTTGTGTTTGATAAGCGTTTCAGATCTTAAGTTCAAGATTCTTTATTATAGTAGCAATAAATTGCACTATTTTATATATTTTTCCGTTGGTGGGGGGGCAGAGCTCGTATAGCAATGAGAAAAAATAAAAAAAAAAGATACATCATACTACTGAAACAAGTGAATCAGTGAATCTGTGGTTGAACCTGGAAGAGGAATCCAAACAAATCCAGGTACTTATATAATTATTATAAGTTAGGACTCGGAATCGGAAAACGCATAGAATTCTCAGGCACAGTAGTAATACCAGACCGAATATATAGACAAGTCAGAATATCGGGAACGGACTGGCGAGACCCGACTGGAAGTTTGATTTTGCCCCAAAATAGGCTGAGGAAATGGCGGAACAGAGCTTGTTGTTGGGGGTGTGGTTGCCCCCCCCTCGTGTGTGGGTGCATTGTGGCGGGATAATCACTTGTAAAAAGTAGCTTTTTTTTTTATAGGGGATTTGGCAGAACAACCAAAAATATTAATCGACTGCTATCCTTATTTGGAATCGGTAGAAATTGGAAGCACTATCACATTCAAAGGAAAGGTAGTAACACCGAACCCAAGTATATACCGAATGGTGAAAGTTTTAGAAACAAAATGGTATGACCCAAATGGAAGAATGATATTGCCGCTGAAAAGGTTGCGTCGGACAAGACGAACGCCCGTCAGGTATATTATGAAATGACTTCAGGTATATTATTGATGGTGCATGTAGGTCCTGTCCTTATTAGGAGGGATCAAAACTATTTTTGTATGGAGGTGGGCGGTTTTTGTTGAAAAATTTCAAAAACACAAAAAATAAAACACAGGACCCCCCTTCAACTGGGGGGGGGGGGGAGATTTAAAAGCTATTATTTAGTCCTGCAACGTTATCCCGTAAAAAAATATGCCATATCCCAAGGGAACTGGAAATCAAGTTCGCGCAGAGATAAATGCCTCGCAGATTTATTATTATTTTTAATAAATAAATACGGCACAAAAAGATATATGAAGAGATAAAAATAAGGTTTTTTAAATCAAATATTATCTTATCTTTATAGTTAGTTTCAATTTTTTATAAAATTCTTTGCTTTAATTTTTTTAGCCTTTATATTCAAAATTTTTCTGCAAAAATGAAGCATTTTTGTGTTTTTATTTTTTTATGTTATAAATATTTTATAAATGAAACTCCGTTTCACCTTTTTTATTGTATTTGTTCATCGTTACGTATTACAAAGAACCGTAAATTTGACTTGTACTATTTTTTAAGGCGCCAGAGACAGATATAGTAAAAGAAACGTTTGGTCTGGTCGAGGCTGTGTTTACAAATGTGAGCAGGGTGATGGCCACCCAACAGGAATCTGCTGACTTATTGACACCCTTTAGTGTCTTAGTAAAAGTTGAACAATTTATGTTTTTTTTCTTATTGTTTAGTAGCAAGCTCTATTCTTGTTTTTTTTTTCGTTAGAACAGAGAAATTAGTTTATTTCTCTGTTTATGATGAATGCTATTTCTTAATATAATAGATTTATGCGTAATCCGCTCAATATTACGGATCCATAGCATATGGATATTCGTCCATATGCTTCGTATAGCTGTATGTTATGGGTAAGCAATTTTTAAGTGAATTTTTGACGTGTTCAGACTCATCAAAATAAATCAATGTGTCTTATTAGTGGGTATGTCGAAGGTAAGCATAACATTTCAGCTTGCTTCGATAAGTTGCAAGTGTTGAATGTAGGACAGCTACGGCACTACCAAATAGGAATTCTTGCCTATCAACGCTGGAATAATATTAGTCACTAGTTTTTTTTTTGGTATTATTTTAGTGACAGTAGTTACACCTTTATGAAACTCGTCCTGCTAGTGACTTCATTGTTCTGAAACAAAGTGGCACCACGGCCAGCTTCCATACAAGATTTTCTTGACCTAATGTGTGGAACTCTGTTCCTGAGAGTATCCAGGTGGCTGAGCACCTGAGTTTATTTAAAAATTAATTTAAAAAAACTATTTGTTAAGACAATGTTCATAGCAGTTTTTTTTCTGTTTTTTTTTTATTATTTGTCGTTCCGTAGATGAGTGGTCTATACCACCCAGTCGCAAGAGTTTTTATAATTTTTATTGGGGCAGGTATTGGGATATTAGTTAAATGTTTCAAAATTAAAACCAATTTTTTCTAATCCCTAAAGTGGAAGCCCTGACTGCCTGTATAATATTTCCAAAAACAATATTTTGTACTCAAACAGTATTTTAATAGCATACTCTTAACACAGACGATGTCAACTCTATTGTGATTACTGTGGATCAAATTTAAGAATTTATTCTATATGTGCGACACATATACGAATAGCCTATGGTTTCCTCCTTTATTGAATAAAATAAATAAATAAATATTTTGTATTCCTCATGACAAGAGAAACTTTTCAAAACACTGAACCAAAAAGAAGAAGAACACCAAGAGAGTTTTTGGGTGACAGAAGATGTTGGAATAGTGCCTAGGATCAAAATTGCCCTCGGTCTTTTCGTACAAGTTTCCACTCTATGCAATGCACATAAAACATCTTCTTAGGATGAATAGGATAAAAAAAAATCTGACAAGATAAATGTTGAAAGAAAAAGAAATAAGAAGAGAAACTAAATTCCTTCTAAGTCTCGAACATATAAAGTACATATTTTATCAAAAACAGTATTCTTCCGTTTCTAAATACTATTCATACTTTCATTTATATCGGAGGTTTGCGTATTCCATATTAAAGAACCCTTATTGACAGTCAAAGATAATGTAAGGGCAACCAGATGAATGGAAGCCCAATTTCAAAGCTCTCAATGGTTCCGCACTGAACATGATATCAATAAATTTTGGTACACAGCTATAATTCTATAAAAAAAAACATCACAAGCTCAGATTCAGCAAAGAATTAGTTTTTAAAATATTGTAGTTACCATTCCTGAATAAACCTCAAATGAGGTTTTTCCTCACTTTTTTGTCTTTCGAAACAAGTATTTAAACGTTCCATTACTACATTTGAGGTTCTTTCCTTTATTTATCTATCCATTTTTGTATTTTATTGTCCTGCAAGAGGTTGTCTAACTTCATTGTTATCAGAGACAACGCTGTAACGTTGCCTATAGTAAAGGCCATACGGCTCCTATGTTTTATTATTATTATTATTTTTTCCGAGAGGCACTACATATGGAAGAGGTTGTCGTAGAAACTTCAAAGGGGGATCATTCGATTGGAAATCGAGAGTTCTAGTGCCCTGTTTAATAGTCGAAAATGATTGGAGGGCAACTAGCCCCCCCCTCCACGCCCCTCCTTCCCCAAAACACATCCAATCAAAATTTTGCGTGAGACTTTTTGTTCAGCTTATTTGATTTCCACATAGAAAATTTCTTTTTGTGGAGGATACCCCCCCCCCACAACCCTCAGGGCAAGGGTTTTAAGTTATGGCCTGGGGGCATATAAGGTTTTTGTAGAAGAGGTTGTTGTAGAAACTTCAAAACAGGCTCATTCAATTGGAAATTAAAGAGCTAGTGCCCTTTTTAATAGTCGAAAGTGATTGGAGTGTAACTAGCCCCCCTCTCCCCCCCAAACCCATCATTTCCATGAAAACATCCAATCGAAATTTTGAGATAGCCATTTTGTTCAGCGTAGTTGATTCCCACATAGAAAATATATTTTTGAGGAGGATACTGCCCCACAACCCTCAGGCAAAGTGTTTTAAGTTAAGCCCTGGGGACATATAAGGTTTTTTATAGAAGGCGTTGTTGTAGAAACTTCAAAACAGGCTCATTCAATTGGAAATTAAATAGCTAGTGCCCTTTTTAATAGTCGAAAGTGATTGGAGTGTAACTAGCCCCCCCCCCCAAACCCATCATTTCCCCAAACACATCCAATCAAAATTTTGGGATAGCCATTTTGTTTAGCGTAGTTGATTTCCAGATAGAAAATATGTTTTTGAGGAGGATACCCCCCCCCCACAACCCTCAGGGCAAAGGTTTTAAGTTATACCCTGGGGGCAAATAAGGCTTTTACGGAAGGCGTTGTCGTAGTAACTTCAAAACACGCTCATTCAATTGGAAATTTAAGAGATAGTGCCCTTTTTAATAGTCGAAAGTGATTGGAGTGTAACTAGCCCCCTCCCCCCCCCCACGCTCAGCATTTGCTATCCCAAAATTTTGATTTGATGGGTTTGGGGAAATAATGGGTTTGGGGGGGGGGAAGAGGAGGGCTAGTTACACTCCAATCACTTTCGACTATTAAAAAGGGCACTAGCTATTTAATTTCTAATTGAATGAGCCTGTTTTGAAGTTTCTACAACACATCCAATCAAAATTTTCAGATAGCCATTTGTTCAGCGTAGTTGATTTCCATATAGAAAATATATTTTTGAGGTGGACACTCCCCCAAAATCCAAAGGGGAAGGGTGATAAGTTATGCCCTGGGGGCATATAAGGTTTTTATAGAAGGCGTTGTTGTAGAAACTTCAAAACAGGCTCATTCAATTGGAAATTAAAGAGCTAGTGCCCTTTTTAATAGTCGAAAGTGATTGGAGTGTAACTAGCCCCCCTCTCCCCCCCAAACCCATCATTTCCCCGAATACATCCAATCAAAATTTTGAGATAGCCATTTTGTTCAGCGTAGTTGATTTCCAGATAGAAAATATATTTTTGAGGAGGATACCCCCCCCCCCCTACAACCCTCAGGGCAAGGGTTTTAAGTTATGCCCTGGGGGCATATAAGGTTTTTATAGAAGGCGTTATTGTAGAAACTTCAAAACAGGCTCATTCAATTTGAAATTAAAGAGCTAGTGCCCTTTTCAATCGTCGAATGTGTTTGGAGTGTAACTAGCCCCCCCCCCCCACGCTCATCATTTCCCTGAACACATCCAATCAAAATTTTGAGATAGGCATTTTGTTCAGCGTAGTTGATTTCCAGATAGAAAATATATTTTTGAGGAGGA